>NC_056729.1:7657727-7680227 GCF_019279795.1 Protopterus annectens
TCCCTTTTGGAAAAATTGTGGTTGCCTGGAAAATTACTGGCAAATCATTAAAGACTGAAATTAGAAAGTAATGACATTTGAGTTTCAGACTTCTTACCCTTCAGAGAATTCATGCTACTGCAAAACCTGTTATTCTATCAACTTTCTATGTTTGTAAGAGCAATATTCATCAGTTATCCCTATTTTTGGGCCTTTGCTCCATATTTCTTTATGGATTTGTAAAGATTTCTTGCTCTGAGAGGTTGAGAGTTATGTATGGGACTCCAAAATTGACATCCATGCATCTGTCCTATGACCCCACTGTTTGTAAATCCCTCACATAGTGCAGTGGATTTTGCTGGCTCAGGGTCTACTGCATATCTTGGGGCAGCCAGTATTTAGCAGAAAGTTCCTGTTGTCCCACATAGCTGTCCATTGTCTGCTGCTATCCTGGTAGCCCACTCCATTCCCTTGCATACATGCAGCAATACCATACATATGCTATCACAATCTACTCATCCATTTGTTGTTAAGAGTGACTTACCTTGTGCCTGCAGCAGTTGAGAGGACAAGTGCTTCAGGGCTGAATCTTTCAGATGCATGCAGTACATAGCCTATACACGGTAAGGTACAAGTACTGTGATGTGGCTGGCATTTTATTTTTACTGTGTGTATGTGAGTCAGAGTGAGGTGTCAGTCCCTGGATCCCTAGATTGTCAGTGTATGTGCTATGTGTTGCCTCTTCGCCAAGACCAGGGTGTACTGGGCATGCCTACATCTGCCTGCAGGGACAGGCTCAGGGGGCTCCTCCTC
Organism: Protopterus annectens; assembly: GCF_019279795.1. Classification (NCBI taxonomy): domain Eukaryota; kingdom Metazoa; phylum Chordata; order Ceratodontiformes; family Protopteridae; genus Protopterus; species Protopterus annectens. The sequence continues at coordinate 7,658,520 of NC_056729.1, forward strand.
CAAGTTCTCCTGTGACTGTCAAGAACTTGGCAATGGTGGAGGGCTGTGTCTCCCTTCCCTGTGATGTTCCTGCCACAGCAGTTTCCACAGGATCATATTGTGTAGCATATCAGATACAATGAACATGTGTGCACATTTGGCTGGAGAGTACTGCAGGGCTCCACCAGATATGTGAAGGCAGTGGAACCATGACATGAGCAGCCCACACCCTACAATGTTCCTAGTTTGTGCATGTGCCTCATTATGGCATTCTTCAGTTGGTGTGTGTGCATTTCTGATGGCTGTCATCATCCACGGTTCCAGTGAGTAACATGCATCCCCCACTAGTGGACGTCTCCCCTTGCAAATGGCTGGTACAGCTGTGATGCATGCCAGATGTGGGAGTCATGATAACTGCCAGGGCTGCCAGCACACACATTGATGATAATTGCACACAATCTGGCAGTTGGAGTGATACCCCTTGCAGTTAATGTAGACTCTATCCTCCTCAGTGAGTGGTGCTTTGATGTGCACCTGAGTGCAGTCTGTGGCACCCAGTACCTCTGAATAATGTGCTACACAGTGGAAGAGACACATATTGCTGGTCCTCTCCTCAGGGATGTTGGGGAAATAAATGTGCTCACTGGCATGTGTTTGCATGACATCCAGGAACTGGTGGAGTACCCTGGATGCGGATGCCTGTGAGATCCCCATTATGTCATTATGTCACCAGTAGGTCTTTGGAAAGTACTTGTAGCTAGTAGTCATAAGGCTACACATACCTTTGTTTCCACTGGGATGGGTTCCCCTGTTGGTTCTGGGTCTGAGGCAAGGACAGCAGAGCTTGGTGAGTTCCTGTAGTATGTCCCTGTCAACCCTGTACCACTCTATTATCTCCAGCTCATGTAGCCCCTGAAAGGTTACCCTGGGCTTCTCCTCAGTCTGGGCCTATTATCATCATCATCATCACCACTGACCTCATCCTGTAGTGCATACAAATGTAGCAGAGCAACAGCAGCCCCTATCATTTTGTCAGATAAAATTCACAAATGTGTACTCCAATGGTACAGAAAATGTGGAGAAAAAAATCAGACTGAAGGGTGTATGCATACTTTATACTGGTGTGCTGCAGATACAGCCTGTGTGATTGGCTGACTATGATATATTCCACCTGAAAGCTATATTATTATGGGGTTTTAATGGGCAAGTGTCAGTGGAACAGGGATTATCAGTCTTTTATGTTTGATTGGCTTTTCCAGACTATTTCCCCTTTGTTTTTGTTTTTTTTGTTTTTTTAATTTCTTCCACTGCTAAGCCCCATGGCATGCCGTGCAAACCTGTGGAGCTAGTGTAAACATTGCTGAGTATAAAGGTCCCTCCCTTGTATACAGTCATGCTTAGCTTTTCTATAATCAGCTAAAACATGTGCCACAGGGCTAAGCACAGCTTAGCAGCCTCAGACACACACCCTTGCTTAGCTGTGCTTAGCTGAACACAAACAGATGCTGCTCCAATCAGTTTAAAGAAGGTGTGACATACCCCCTTTTGATGTTATCTGTCTGTTCTGGCTATACCAACACAGTTCTAGCCCTACAACAGTTAGTACCTACAGAGTACAGTGGTCCTTTCTGTTATTCAATAAACCTGTCTCATTTTCATACACCTAATTGCATATACCCTGGATATACACCAAGTCCTGTCTCTTAGCTACCACTATAACCTGCCATTGTATGACTCTATATGCTGGGTATTATAATGCAATTACTTTGCCTACCTTAAATTTCATATTTTACACATTTTTTGCAAAAATAGCATATTTGCCCGTCACTGCACGCTGCTTAAATGTGGCATATTTCTTTAAAAAAAAAGATACATTTTTGATATGTTGCATTACTTTTTAGTCTCAATGGTCATAAATTTGGCAATTTGTATGACTACTGCCACATATTCAAGACTTTTTTGGGGCTGTTACAGCCCCTGTTATAATTTTGTAGTCCGGTACATGGTTAGTAACTGCGTACATTTTTCTTGCAAACATGGCATCTACACGAATGCCTTTCTGCTTCCTGGATCGCAAAATCACCTAATTTGCATGATTTTCACCAGCAGATAAGGTGGCGATTTGCATTCTGCGGACACATCCGTGTTCGCACGGTATCTGCACACTTGTGCATGTCCCCATCCCTGTTTTCTGGATTGCTCGGCAGCCATATTCCATGTTCGGGCTGCTACACTATTCCTACATGGAGAATTGCTCCATGTAGGGTTTATTGAATTACCTCCCCTTGACTTTAAAAGTCCCATGGTGTTATTATTTCACATATTTTTGCTTGGCCAAGTAATGGCGCTAGCTTTGTACCCATCCCCAAATAATTTCACCCCTTACATCATTTAATATTTTTAAAGGATAACAATTCTCTATGTTATCCTGGTCAGTCTGACAAATTGTCCTTTAGCTAGGGTCTTTTTTGTATGGATGAATGTTTACTTGTTTAGCTGAGGTAGGAATTAGAAAATGTTGGTTTCTTGTATATGATGGAAGTAAAAGTTTTAATTGTTTTGTTGTTCATACTAGTCAGATCTACAAAGTGTATTTCTATGTTGGAAAAAATGATGGGTAAATTTCAAAGAGTGGTAGTATCAAGATATTCTATAAATTATTTTAGTTTCTCCTTGGTCCCCATCCATAAGATGCAAATGTCATCCAAAAATCTGGTGTAGGAAATCTAACAGTTGACGTATGTGGAGTTAAAAATATATTTTTGCTCCCAGACCGATAAGACATAGTTAGCATATATGGGGGCATAAGCTGCCTCCATAACCACACCCTGATTTTGATGATAGAATTCTCTTTCAAAGTAGAAGAAATTGCTCTTAAATGTATGCTCCAAAAAATCAACTACTAATCTTATATCAGTGGTGGAAAGAAACTCATTTCTAGCCACAGCCTCTTCAAACCATTCTAACCCCTGAGTGTGGGGGATGACAGAAAAGTTGATACAATAGATGGTTACAAATATTAAGTTCTCTGTGTATACATTATTTTTATGTTAGCCAAGGAAATCCCATGAGTGTTTTATCATATATTTGTTCTGTTAGTATGGTTCAAATTCGCTGTCTACATAAGTGACCAATGGATAATTTTTAAAACCTTCTGCTGCTATATTGACCTAAGAGGAAGGTCCTAATTCTCTTATATATCTTTGGTATTGCAAAAATTTTCAGAATTATGGGGTGTTCTAATTTCATAAAATCATATGTTGGTGCTGTTATTACTCCCTGGCATAGTGAGTCAAGTAAGAATAGGCCAAATGAGCCTGTAAGCACTATTAACCTGATTGCAGGAGACTGGAAAATAGAGTTGTTAAGTATAATGAACATCTGGCTGTTAAAAATCCATGTTCTCCATAACTGCCAGTCACCTCTTGCAGGGTTTCATCAGTCATAGGGATCAGTTGTTGGCCAGTCATTTAACAGTCCCCTTTCATTTTTGTTGAGGCTATATGATCTGTGGGTATTGTGTGCTTTATGGTGTTCTTGCAAGACTTTTTTGCAGATTTTTTTTTTTTTGCATACATACTAACCACTAGGTGGAGTGTTGGGTTGTAAATATGTTTTTGTTTGTTTTTTTTTGAACTCATCTTATTTCCTAGGTTGGATTTTGGTACCATCATTGTACAAAATGCTGAAATTCAATTTTCTAGTAAATAGTTTTGACTCAATAAGGGCACCTGTTAGCTTTAACCTAGTGGAAGGAACAAGGGTGAAGCTTTGAAATGTCTCCCATAGATGTTTAATTGACTGTAATCAACTATCTTGTAATTACTTAAGGCATTTAAAATTCCATTCTGAAAGACAATACTTTTAGTGTACTGGTAGTACCATGTTTTAGTGTTTTCTCTCCATCTCCATCCTCACCTTCTTTATCCTCTTAGCTCTCTTCCGTTGGATAACCTTTGTTGAGGAACATTAACTTTTCTTGGTTGAAATGGTTTGCTCATTGTTTGTGAATTTTTTAAATCTGTATGATTTTTAACCTGGTGCCTTTCAATTTCAGTTCACATGAATGTCACATTGACTGTTTCATTGTCTATATATGTGTTTTTGTAAGTGGTATTCAGTTCTGAAGCAGTCCTTTACCTGGATGAAAGAGCCAAACTGTTGACTAAAACTGAAACTTGTTTCTACTGAGTCCTGCTTGTGGTCCCAGCATAACTTTATCACTTTGGTTCTTGGTTCCTACAGCTATGCCTTCTGCTACTGCTTTGGTTTAAGGGAACAAATTTCCTTATCCAGTGTTCATGATACTCATAACAATATCACATATTCAACTCAAAATTGTATGCATAGAGATATTGCTATGAGAAAGGATTTTTAAAGGTAAGCTGCATGTTTGGGCTAGGGTTATGGTTAAGATTAGCATGTATTCTTAATGTGGGCAGGGGGACTTTGCATATGTAAATGTTTGCATTAAGTCATGCAATACAGATCAGTATTTTGGGAGAGCTAAATATATAAGCATTCTGTGACATACTCATCAGTCACATCTTACCGCACCTGAACACATGCCTGATGTCAGACTTCAGAGAAAGGTGTATTAATCACTGACACCACAAAAAGAAGCACATCTGCCTTTGTAGGGATTACACCAGTATCCTATTGGAATGGTTCTAGCTCCCCTAACATGGGTCTGAGACCTAAAAATAAGTTTCTCTCACTGTGCCATGCCTTCAGTCTTTGTCTGAGCAACTCATGTATGTCACAGTTATCTGACAGACCTACACTACCAGTTTCAGACTCCTGCCTATCATACTCCAAGCTCTAAAGAGTTGCATATTAACTGTGTCTAACACAGATGACATCAATGGACAGATGTCACAAAGTACAAGCTTCAAGGTGTGAACTAAGAAAGGCTTTTGATGTTCATTTATCCAATACAAATTATTCTGATGGAGCAAAAGGATTTTGCAGTGTTATTGTTCAACACAAGTGTGACTGAACCATATCACTGTTCATTGTATATCACTGTCTGTTGCTTAAGCCACTCTTGTCAGTCCATACTGTTTTGCACATACACATTCCCAGACTGGAACCGATGCCAGTCTGGGTACACATGCTATGCAAGTCAGTATTAACTGTATGTGCCAGAGGAGAACTCTCACTGCATGCATCACAGCATACCTATTTGAATGTCATGAAAACCTTCAATGTGTTAAAAGGGCTTTGTTAGAACTAAAATGGATAGAAATAAATTGGTGTAATGTTGCATGTGTCACTATGTCATGTTACTACACTCACATTCTGTTGTCCATTGCTGGAGTTGAACAGCTGTCAGTATAAACCCATAGTCTACAAAACTGTGTATTAACTGCAATCACTATAGGCAATCTTACCACAACTGTGAAAAAGAACTTATTTAAAGCCATGACATCAACACTGTGGTGCAAATCAGTTATTTGGGCTAAAATTAATGGAAGAGCCATCTCCCACTATAACTGTATACATTAGCACTGTAGAGGACGTCATTCATTCCTAGCACTAGAGTTGTACATACTCATACCACTCAGTTAAGGCACGTTTTGAATATATACCTAAGTACACAGGGTACAGGATATTGTACTGACTGCACGTACCATAGGAGAAATCTTACTACAGCTGTGAAACAGAGTCTATTTGAAGGCATGCTGCAAGGAATATGTGTGGCTTTAAATTGAAAGACTGGTGTTTTTTTGTCTCTGTCTCAAAACCCTTGCATGGTGATAGGTGTACACACCAACAGGCGCTGCATAATCCAGTCATTTATGTGACTGTAGAACACGCACATGCACTCAGTAGTTAAAGAATGCTAGATTCAACATCATGCCTTACTAAGTACACAATCTAGACAACATCATATAATTTTCTGATGTCATGGGAGAAGGCTTTCTACAAAGGTGAGATAAATCACATTTCAACAAATGTTAACAAAGCAGTTGTCTGGACTAAAATGGACAGAAAGTAGTGAAATACCCCTTTCTGGCTATATATCGACACATCAGATCTGTGAGTGACACCATTCCTACCTACATACACACACACACACACACACACACACACACACACACACACACACTGACACAATTGAGTTTATTGATAAATGTGGGGATTTTAACTGATTACCTGCCTAAGATCACAAGCTAGAGGACATTGGATGAATTGCATGTGCCACATGATACATTTGCTTGTAACTGTGAGATATTGCACATTTGAAGGGATGACAACACCATTGTTTTGTTACAGTAATGTGTGTTCTAAAAGGAAGTGAACGTGGAGGAAAACCTGCTTTTAATGTAAAGCTACACATTAGCCATGTGGTTGAAGACATTACTACGTACCAATGAAGAGATACACACACTGAGTGCACTCAGCCATTGCTGGATTCAAACCACCTACCTGTCTTGTTACATAATTTAGATAATACAATATCAGTGGCAAACAGTGCAGGAGAAGTCTTAATATAAGTATGAAATAGAGCATGTTTGAAAGAATGATCTCCCCAGTGTGCTGCAGAACAATTGCTTGTGTTAAATGTGAAAAAAATAAATAAATGGGGGAGCATTCCAGGTCAGATGTCTCTCCTGAGTGGAAATGTAGACATCAGATATGTAGTTAAAGCCATATATAACTATCTAACTGACACTAAAGACACACACATTCATACTAGTGCCACACTGTTGGATTTGAACCACCTACCTATCTAAATGCACAATCTGCACTGCACAATATCAACTGCAAGTGCCTCAGCAGAAATTTAATTGCAAGAGTGAGATAGTAGAGTGAGATAGTGCTCATCTGAAAGGATGACCTCATCAGTATGTTACAGAGAAGATGTTTTGACCAAAAGTGGAATAAATTGATGGGGAATTCCTCTTCAGATTTAAATGTTTCTCTTGAGACCAAGGGTACAGATCAGATCTGTTGTTGAAACCATGTCTACCTGATGCTAGAGACACACACTCATAGTGGTGCTACACATTGGGATTCGACCCACCTACCTATCTAGTTGCATAATCTAGAATAGGCAGTATCGACCAAAATTGCTACAGAAGAAGTCTGACTTAAGTGTAATATACTGCTCATTTGTAAGGATGACTACATCAGTGTGTCGCAGAGGAGATGGTGTGTATCACGTGTAGGTAAAAAAGAATGTGTCTTGACAAGCAGAAAAAAAATAGGACCGTGTTGAACACAAGTAATTACACATTGCTCAGATAAATTATATACCTGTCCTTTCATGAACATTGTGGTAGTATGAATGAGCTATAGCTCTTTCACATGATGGTAATGTGTTCATGTCAATGATGGATGCCAATCTCAACTGTGAAACATTGGATTAACAACCAAGCATTCCTGGCACTTCAACTCAGGATGATTGTACGCAAATCTTCATTTAGTATGTCATGCTGAATATTCCCTCAAGCTTGGACAATCTGCAATGTAAATAAAAACTATACAGGACAAACATATGAAAGTACACTACTTAATACCACTCATCAAGTATGTGTGCAAAGGTCCCAGACCATTGTTCATCATTTTCAAGTATAATGTGTTAGGATGCAAACATAATTTACAGTATGTAGTGTTAAGGCAGTATCACAGTGAAATCATCATACCTTGAGTACAACAATCCATTGCAGCATACACCAGTAATACAAGTCAGTGACATTAATTTTTTTTTTGTCAAAACTGCATTCTGAAGTGCACCACTTACAAGCTTATTTGCATGACTTATGACAAAGTATTAGCACATGCATAAATATCTTTTCAGGTTTTGAACTAAGAATGATGGTCCATAGTACTCCAAGACAATGTTCATGCAAATAAGGAACACAGACATATAAAGAATTCTAATTCAGATCCATTTCAGAATGGATGTGTACTATCTTAATGTTTTCTATGTCTTGATTAACACATTTGTCATGATAATGGCTGTAAAGTACTTATTATATTGATAATATTATTACATACTTAAATTGTCCCCATATCCAGTAACTGCCCATAGATTTAACATTGTTACCCCCATAAATGCTTGATTTGACCAAATGCATTTCTTTAATTGCTGCAAAGGTATGAACTGGTTTGGGATTATTGTGTATCACATAAAGGGCCAAGTAGGTTATTGCTGGTGTATTAACATATGTATCTGTAATTTCACAGGACAAAATTTAATGAGAAATAATAATGTTCAGCCTGTTGCTGGATTCATTCATGTGCAGGTCTGCATCAACAGTTTAAGATGTGATTGTTAGCTGATCCGACCACAAAGTAAGTAAATGCCATGCACTAAAACACATGCACTTGAAAGGACTATGGAACAGTATGAACCAAGAGAATATGTGTGGTATACTTCATAACAGTAATGACAACGGAAACATCCCATATCACATACATTCAACCATACAGCCTGTTTGACATATGATAATAACAGTTTGTCATAGTGTTATCAGTTTGTCTTTCCATAGCACTGTGAGGATAAGCACTGTAGCAAAAGGAACAGCAAACTAACTAAAATGCAACATTTTTTGCCATGACAAACTAATTGCCATTTACTGTCATTTGTAAGTGCTGCTTGATGCCAGGCATTGTGCAAATATTGAGAACAAAGAGCGATGAGATAGCAGGAAGGAAAAGGAGATAGAAAGGGGGAGAGATAGAGAGACAGACATAAAATAATTTTGTTTACAGGCCATTTCTGGTGATCTTTTGTGATGTGTGAGTTCTGTGTTTATTATTCTGTCATCCTCTGTACACAAGCAAGCAGGGCCAAGAGAGAAGAAACATGGATAAGACCTAAGCATGATACTGGTGCATTAATAACATATGTAGCCAACAGTTGCACACATAATATTAATATAAAAGCATGAAATAATGTTTGAAATTCTTCTGAATTTGAATTCTTTACACTATGCAAAATATAGTCTATAAACCTGAGCATTATATGGGTACAATGCATAGGAACTCATACTTCACATTGTAAAAATCATACAATTGAAGGGACAGTGAAAAAAGATTGGAGTAAGCAAGAATGTAGACATCAGGCTTCATCACAGCTATGACAACTTAGTAATTGTTTCACAATAGTGCTATCAGTCTGCATTCACTGCAGTGGGGTTAAGCTCATTTGCAGAATGATACCTGTACTAGTGTGGTTGAAATTAAAATCTTCAGTTTTTACCGTGAGACATGAAACACCATTTGCCATCATTCACTATAGGCGCATGATGCCAAGCATTATGTGAGTGCTAAAAACAAAAATTAAATGTTTATTTTATGAGCCATTTCTGGCCATGTGTATTGTGTGTGTTTCCATTTTTGACCAGATTAAACACGTGAAAAGTGTTTGAAAAGACAACGGTGAAAGTTGGGAACAAGCATCGGGTGGGATACAGGGGGAATAATAAAGGAATGTGCAGGATAGTGATAGGAGAGCACCATAGCTATCCACTACTTCACAAGATAAATAAATACTTGTAAAAATAATTTTATGAATTTGGATAGTCACCAAATCAGGGCTGGGTAACAACTAAATGATACCATGTGGCCAAGAGGACCAAACCAAGTAGGTCATGCAGACACTTAGGCAAAATGGAGCTCTATGTATGATGTATGGGGTGTCATTTTTTGGGGGTGGAGACAAATACCATTTTTTAATTTTCTGTAAAGAGAGGACTGTTTGGGAATGGGTGGCCACAGTGGTGCAGTGGTTAGCATTGTCGCCTCACAGCAAGAGGTTCTCCGGTTCGATCCTCGGCTGGGGTGCCTTCTGTGCAGAGTCTGCATGTCCTCCCTGTGGTCGCGTGGATTTCCTCTGGGTGCTCTGGTTTCCTCCCACATCCCAAAGACATGCTGCAGGTGGATTGGAGTCTTTAAATTGGCCCTAGGTGTGAGTGCGTGTCTGTGCCTTCTGTGGAAGGTTGGGCGCCGGGCTGGCAACTTGACGCTGTAAAACTCCACTGCCAATCATGAGTGGACAGGTGATCCGCTGTGGTGACCCCTAACTGGGAAAAGCTGAAAGAAGAAGAAGAAGAAGAAGAGGACTGTTTGGGAATATAGTTAAGAATAAGATGGTTAGCTAGGTAAGCAGGATAGGTCACTTTCTAAGTTTTGCATCCCATTGGCTCAGGATGCCCTGCTTGTGCCTCTTAATGTCATTATAATGGTGATAACACTCTTCACCTGTGAATGGAATGCCAGTTACACCTGTGACTGCTTTGGTCAAGCCATTCTAAGCCTCAGCCTTGTACTGAGATGCGATATAGTCCTCCTGTAGAAGCTTAAGGCTGTAGTACTTTATGAGGAGTGCTGCAAAGATCCAGGATGCCTCCTGACTCCACCTTTGGGCTCTAAATAGAGGTCTGCCCTCTCCTTCACCTGCCATGTCTTCTGAATGATACCTAGAAATATGGCAGTGAATTGGTGTCATTTCAGATCGCACATGCACCAGCCTATGTGCAATGATGGACAACCTTGCCAGATGTATTTACATGATAGAAAGGACAAAATGTCCTAGTTGAGAGATTATGTAAGATTACTTCAAAGTACACTGTATGCATGATGCTCAGTGTATTCATACATGTTCCACTGTGAAAGCCTCAGCTGTTTTTGCTGATGATATCTGAATTACCTTTCAAAGGACAGAATGTCACCTCTGGCCATGATCAATGTTATGGTGGAAGTTAATCATACATACACTCTTGTGACATGCTGATATGACATATTCTATGAAGTTGGTAATATTCAGTAGTGGTAATACATAACATTATATAATTTGGGACATAATGGATTAGTGGGACATACATTTTACAAAATGTGTCTAAGCACCTGAGAATTGAACCTTTGACTAAGAAGAATGCTAAAATACTAATTGCAGTTTATTAACTTTTAATGCCACAGGAGACATAACATTTTGAAAATTGAAGTGTAACAATTTCAACATGAGTGGAGATCTAAGTACAAGAAGCCTCTATGTGTTTGACTTTCAACTGTTGTAGTACTGCAGTTATATGTATAAGCCAATATTTACTGCTGTCAAATCAATTTGATGAGCTCAGTAAAGCATATTTTTAAAAAAATATATTATGAAGATTTATATATATATATATATATATATATATATATATATATATATATATATATATGGTTCCCATTCAGAAGCCTGAAACATCATAAGCCTGAAAATCAAAATCCTGAAACCAAAAGCATGAAAATTCAGAATCCTGAAAACTCAAAATCCTGAAAGACCAAAATCCTGAAACTCAAAATCCTGAAAACACAAATAATGCTAATATGTCACTATAAAGACACTAATATCTACCAACTGACCCTGACCCTAACCCTAACCCTAAGGTCCGTCACTATCGCACACTCACCTGACCTGCGCCCTAACCCTAACTCACTTAAACCGCCCCTAACCCCAATATTTGTCACTATTGCATACATGCCTAACCTGCGCCTAACCCTAACTCACTTAAACCCCCTAACCCTAAAATAAAACCAACCGCACACTTACCTGACCCCAACGCATGACCTAACACCACAGGGCTAACAATAGCAAAGCCACAATGACATCAGTATGTCTATTTTGTGTTTTCAGGATTTTGAGTTTCAGGATTTTGGTCTTTCAGGATTTTGGTCTTTCAGGATTTTGAGTTTTCAGGATTCTGAATTTTCAGGCTTTTGGTTTCAGGATTTTGATTTTCAGGCTTATGATGTTTCAGGCTTCTGAATGGGAACCATATATATATATATATGTATATATATATACATACATACATACATACACACACACACACACACACACACACACACACACACACACACACACACACACATACATTATTATTATTTATTTTACATTTGTTGACCAGGATGGTCTGACTGAGCTGAATAGCCCTTTTTCAGCAGAGGCCCGAGGAGAAAAGCTCCACAGTATACAAATTATTACAAAACATTAGAATTTTATGTTAGTTACATAGTAAGTATATTAGTTAATACAGAGGTAATTAATTAAGAAGGATTATACAATGTGAGACAAAGAATTCATAAAGCAGCAATAATTATAAAATAATAGTTGCTGTTTGCAACAAATATTTGAGATCTGCAGAGGAAGTGAAATCTGTAGACTCAAGGATGAATAGTATGCAGGGGTTATAGTTCATCATAGGAGGTAAGAGAGGTTAACTGATAGGAACAGTAAGGCAGTGTTTAGTAAGTGGACTGAATATAGGCTATGGAGGATGATAACAAGGACAGGACCAGTGAGCTTTTAGGTATTCTAAAATAAAAAATAAACCTTTTCAGCTTTTTCCAGCAAACTGTGGTGGTACCTTTCGTTTGTCCAGATTGTGGATTATTGGTCTTTTAGGTATTCTTTGGTTGCAGTTTTGAAATGATTAGTTTGTATAAGGGACCCTATTTCTAATGGCAGTTTATTCCATGTTATAGATGGATTATAGCTGTAGATATTACATCCATATTTAGTTTTAGGTTTGTATATTTGTAATAGGTTTTGGTCAGAGCTCCATAAGGACCTGGTGGGGGAGTATTGAGAGATTAAAGAGAATAGGCTGGGACAGAAAGACTTCTGGTGTAGAATTGTATGGATTATTTTTAGTTGGGAGAAAAGGAGTGAGTGGGGTAGTTCAGGCCAGTTTAAGTATCTTAGTGAAATACAATGGTGAGATTTATAAGTTTGTTGGGCAGCGAATCTTGCAACCTTGTTGTAGGTGGATTCTAATTTTGTTAGAAGGGTGGAGTTCAGATTAGTGAGTATTTGACAGCTAAACAATAGACTGGGTAGCAGGTATGAGTGAAAGGGGTCTATATTAATACATCGAAGTTTCAAAACTTCGAATGTTCTAATATCGAACCCTATTCAGCGAAAGCTGAAAACATCGAACATACAGAACAGCAAATTTTTTCCTAGGGAAAAAAATGCTGTTCCAAAACACATACATACAAAACAAGCACACCAAACAAACAGCAATTCACACACATACACCTAAAATCTTACATACACACCACTAACTATCTACTTACCTTAACCCAAATCCTAACCCTAAGGTCTGTCACTATGTCAAATTCACCTCACCCACGCCCTAACCCTAACTCACCTACCCTGCCCTAACCCTCACGTTCACACAATCGCACACATACCTAACCTGCACCCTAACCCTAACTCACCTAACCCACCCTAACCTTCACATCCACACAATTGCACACATACCTAACCTGCACCCTAACCCTAACTAACCTAACCCACACTCAGTCGCACACTTACCTGAATCTTTAGTGAGTTTAAGATATTAAGAAAGGTTGAGTTAAAAGAGTGGAAAGCATCGTCACGAGGGATAAGAGTTAGTTGTGACCAGCTTATTTTGGAGAGTAGGGCTTTAAAGGTGACAGAGCAGAAGTTTACGGCAAGTTATGTATCTGTGAGGCTTAGTGAAATAGGGTGTATATCTAAGGACTTTCACAGGGGAGTGGTCACTTAGACAGTTGGGGAGGGTTGCAGGATCATGAGATTTATTTGGATCTGAGACTAAAATCTAGTCTGTGAGAGAACTGGAAGTATGAGATTTGTTGGAGTGGGTGGGAGAGGTGATTAGTTGTACAAATCCATGTAAGCTGATGAAGTAAGTAGGGAGAGTTAGGTTCCTGAAGGCTTAGCCAGTTAATATTTACATCCCCAAGAAGGATGGTTTCATTATGAAAGTTTCGAGAAAGGTAGGAGAGAATGCTTTCTAGAAGGGTAAGGTTGTCGCCTGAAGGAATGTAAATTGCAAATATGATGATTGTTGTATAATCATTAAGGTTAAAGTTAGCCATCAGGAGTTCAGCAGGTGAGAAGGAGGAAGTGGGTAAAGGACTTGAAGTAGTAAGATGGTTAGAGTAGACTATAGCCCCACCACCTCCTTTTTTCTTTTGTCTATCTTGTCGAAGTATGCTATATCCAGGAGGGAGAATATATCTATCAGGGTTTTGAGGCTTCAGCCAAGTTTCTGATAGAGTAATTATATCTGGGGTATGGTTTGCCATACAGGCATGGAATTCACTTATTTTGTTTAGGACACTTCTAAGATTCATTGAATAAAATGATAATTGGTTTTGGCAGGACTAGTGCTGGTAGGGGTTAGGTGGTTTCGTTTTTTGGCTGGAGAGGGAATGGGGGAAACTGGGTTAGGATGTACATCCCCTGATAGTAGTAGAGAATTTGTGAGGAAGTATGGCTTGTATAGCACCTGCTTTATTTCATATGTGCAAGAAGTGGTGAAGGATGGAGGTATTTTGATTTTTGGGAGGATAGTATTTAGTGGAAAGAAGGCTGAGCAGATAAGGGTAGAGTTTGAAGGATGTGAGAGGGTATGAGCAGTGATATTTGTAGGAATGAAATGATGTTGCAGTTAAGTGGGAGTTATAGGAGGTGAGAGTATATAGGAAGAGCAATGGAGGTATGAGGAGAAAGGTGTGGGTTGAGAAAGGCATAGTGAGAGAAATGTTGGTGCTTAAAAAGGAGCGAAACAGTAAAGACTTGATAGTTAGGGAGAGTAGGAAGAGGATAGCATTCGGGGAGAGATATGGAGGAAACAAGCAGGAGGCCCTATGAGGATGCAGTGTTAGTGATACAGGGAGAGATAGGGTGGTGTGTGTCTTAGCTAGTGAACAGGGAGTGGTGGGCTAAGAAGGAGGGGCTTATAAGGAGGGAAAACTATAAAGGAAGTGATATGGGGGTGGGTGGGAATGGAGTGGGTAGGGGAGCGAAGTGAGTCAAAGCGTAGTGATCGCGAATGGAGTGGGGCTGCACCACATTTGTGGTAGTTCGCAATAGGAAAGACAATCAGTCTTCCCAGCTGTATGGAAGACAAGGTGTACAAGGCTGTAGGTAAGCTTGAGAAGCAGAATGTCTTGTTAATGTTACAAGAACACACGTTTGTACTGGGTGCAAGCTTTCTTGTGTCCTAGAGCTTCAGGGGGACTGAAATCTACAGTAGAAAGATAAGGGAGTTACAGTTACGGTAGAGCAGGTTTAATGGCTGGCGTTGTTGATAGCATGCTCTTAAGGACACTACTTTACAGGTCAGTATGACAGTTATTCAGCATGTATGTTATATACATATGCAAGTCTACTTTAACTATGATCAATGTAATGATTCACATACTTCACATAGTGTACGTTTTTTGTTTTTGTTTTTTTTTTAACCTTTCGTTAAACAGACTTGTATTGCAAATTTTATTTTGCAAACTAATGGTTATAATTCCTAATAAAGATAATATGTTTGAGAAAATTGTTATTCTGACCCCCCACAGTAAAAATATCTATGAAGTGCATTCATATTCTGCATTATCTCTGGTACTAGTCCAAGTGTACAGCATTAACACCTTAAGATACAGAAAAATGACCATAATAGGTGCAGTTTCTTCATTCAGTACTGTCCAGAGTCCTGATGGAAGTGCAATGGCACTAGTTTCATTTGCGCTACTAACAACAATGCAAATTCATTTTTTTAAGGTTTTGCCTGCAGATGTGGACTGTTGCTCAATGTTACTGAAGGCTGACAGTCAACAACCTGTACTGCCAAGTGTTGCACAAAGACAGAATAAAAAAAAAAAAAAAGGTATACAGAGAACTGAACCCAGCAATGATGGCAATACCCTGACACATTGAATCTTGTAACAGTGTTGCCACATGGTAGCTTACATGTCTGCTACACATCATCATGACTTCATGTAATGACACTTCTTGAGGAAGATGACACACAGAAAATTATATAAGCATACACAATCAAGAATCGCATTGTTTTAAAGGAAATGCATTGCTGTAATCATTACTACTTCTGACATATTTCATATATTCTTGATTCATTATCCATATTTACACATTCATTACATAACTGACTATACTTACTCACACTTTACTAAATGTCATATTTGCCACATCATGCATGAAAAAATGCATTATCACTAATAACATTGGTTCAGGTTCCAAAATGAAAACATTTGTGTGAGCAGTACATTCAAAAGATCAAATGGTGAAATGAAACCCTGAATTATTCTTACTCATATGTGAGTGCATTAACACTTTGTAACACAGATAGAAGTACATAATTTATTTTCTTTACTTACTGCTGTCCAGAATGCTTATAAAAGTATACTGGTACCACTCCTATTTGCAATACTGACAGCATTCTAAAATTAATTAAGATTTTGCCTTCCGAAGTGAATGGTTGTTTACTGCTAGTCATCACTGGCAGTCATGGACAAGCAATACCAGGCTTTGCACAAAGGAAGAAGCCAAACAAAAAAGAAAGAAAGAATCATGAAACCATAGTATTAACATAAAACATTGGTAAGATTAACAGTACACATACAAAAAGATTTTTAATAGGCAGTGAAACTAGATCATGTATACTTGGGTTCTGACACTGTAAACCTTTACATTTATTATGAGGCAATATAAACATTTTCTCAAAATTGTCCTTTGTTATTTCACAGTAGATGTCAGGATGAACTTGAGATTTGCATGAGTTAATGAAGAAAACATATGTTAGTAAAACAAATGTATGCAGTAAAAAAGTTTACTCTTCCTTCTCTTTTGTGAGCAATACTCTTTTCTGATATATTTGTAAAATGTCTGCATTATGATTTGAATTAATTTAGAAATGTCTTCTTTGTATGTTTAAGGTATATGTACTTCAAATAACTTACCCACAATTTGTACTCAGAAGCACATTTATGCTTTAAGCATATACTTATAAAGGCAGTGTAAAAATTATCTCCTAAGTAAGTCAATTTAATAACAAACTTATTTTGTAAGTCTATTTCCCCTGACACACCCTGTGTAAGTGCCCAACAAAGTGGCAGGAGTGTTAGCCACTTAATTATTTGTGCATCACTACACTTAAAATATATGTAGACAATTTAGCGTATGTCAGCTGGTATTTTTTTAAACCAAAATATGCAAAGAAAACCAAGACAAAGAATAGTTACTCTCAAAACTCAGTGTAATCACTTACTAAAACTGGAGCTGATAATAGACTATAAGGTTGATATTTTCTGTTTTGAACTTTGTGTGTGTGTTTGTGTGTGTGTGTGTGTGTGTGTGTGTGTGTGTGTGTGTGTGTGTGTGTGTGTGTGTGTGTGTGTGTGTGTGTAAGCATGTATATAAAATGTGTATGATGTGTACATGATATATATATATATATGTGTGTGTGTATATATATATATATATATATATATATATATATATATATATATATATATATATACTGTATGTATATATACACTGGATGTGTGCATATACACTGTATGTGTACATACAGTGTATATATACGTATAGTATATATATATATATATATATATATATATACTGTATGTGTGTGTGTATATACACATATATATATATATATATATATATATATATATATATATATATATAAAAACAGATGTGGCAAAAGTTTGAGAGATATTGCTGTGTTACTGGTAATTATGGACAAGAGAGAAATTTCACGGGATGTTATGTCACTGGAATGGGCTTATTGCATTCTCCAATAAGTATTTCTATTAATGACTTTTTATCAATTTCTTTTAATTTTAGTTTATTAAAACTGCATTGGTGTATACTGTATAAGCCATGAGTGCACTGTTGTAGAATTGTCAGCTTTTTCTCAATGTGTTGTATGAACAGTTGTTAACTGCTATCTGAATATGGTGTTGTATATGTAAATAAGGGGAGAGTAGGGGCTAAGGCCTCCACATGATGGCTGCGTCTGTGTGGCTTGCCTTTTCACAAAAAACTTTTTTTTATATTTAATAACACTCTTTTTTTAAAAGTTTTGATTTACACTTCATAGTATTAAATAATGAATCCACAACAGAAATTTTACTTGTAAAATAAACCACCAGGAACAAAAACAAACAAACAAACAAGTTCCTCTGGTGCCAAAGCAAAGGTAGAACACGGATAAGATCCAAAAGACTTTTTATTAAAATATAGTTTAGCAATTTAGTTCAAAATACAACTCTATGGAACTTCTTCAGAACAATGCAACAAAAGACAAAAAACAATTATATATTGTATTAAAAATGTGACCACCCATTTGACCAATACTGATAAACAAACAAGTGCCATAATTAATTGGCTAATTGCTTCAATTTCAAAAGAGATGAAACTGAAGCAGAATCATTGAGCCCTGGGAAACAGGTGGTGTCAAACCTAATTTGCCATAATAATTCATTCTTGGCAAAATGTTCATCTACCACATAACCCCAGGGATCCAACCTTGTTTGATCCAAAACAACAAAATTAAAAAAATGAGTTTCATTATATACCATATGTTGAAACAAGGCATTAGTTTTCTTGTGACTCCTAATATCTAAGATATGTTCACATATCCTATTCTTCAACCTCCTGCTGGTCATGCTTACATAAAAGGCAGAACATGTATCACAAAGAGCCATGCGTATTACATGACTAGAATCAGAAGAGAAATTACCAGAAACTTGGAAATGAACATCCCTAACTAAAAGACTATCTCCAGTCAGAATGTAATTGCATGCACATCAACAACTGCATTTAAACATGCCCTTTGTACCCTTAGTATCTTTAAAAAACCCACTCAAGTAAGTTGTTGAAAGATCTGTCCTTTCAGTATACAACAACAGGTCTGTCACCCAATCTGTCCATCACAGTGATGTCATAATTAAAACTAAACCAATTATGAAACAAACATTCAGCTATCATGGTACTATCAACCTTAATGATGGTAATAAATAATTTGGAAACTACATAAGTCTTATTATTCCTGTCTGAAGTCACAAACTAAAATTTATTATTACCACTACGACTAAGAATAGGTTTGAAAACACGATTAAGCCTTTTCCCAATGACCTCATCTTTAACTTCCAGCAACAGAGATAGGGGATATCCCGATTAATGAACATATCAATGACAACTTCACACTCAGTCATAAACGTACTGTCATCAGATATAATCCACACCAACTGAACCAGTTGACCCTTAACAACAGCTGTTTCCAGATGGAATGGATGCCAACTGTCAAAATGCAAACAGTTGTTGGAATAGATGTTTTTACTATAGATGATAGAAATAAAACCAAGCTTCACCAATATTATTAGTCTGCTGAATTTCCAAATAAGAAATGTTATCAAAATCAAATGAATGTGTAAGCTGTAAGAAATCAGTGGTGTTATTAATAAACTGAAAAAAGTCTTGGAGTTCTAAAGACTCATTACACAAAATGAAGATATCATCCAAATAGTGTATACATAAGTCAGCAATCCTTAAAAATACTATTAAACAAAAAGTGTTGTTCCCAATAGGCTGTAACTAGGTTGGCAAGTACAGTGGCACATGCAGCCCCCATAGCCACAGCAGTAACCTGTTGTAAATACCTATAATCAAAAAACATGCAATTATTTTTAAGGACGATATCCATAAGAGCCAGTACTGTATTAACAATATCATGTTGCAAAGCCCCAATGGTCAACAGTTGTTCCCTGAACCATTCAAGCCCTAAACCATGTGGGATGATGGAAAATAAACTAACTACATCAATTGTCACAAAAATCACATCACCATAAAATTGATCAGTATTAATTTGACTTAAAAAATGCCATGAATCCTTGCTGATGTAAGAAAGTCTGGCTATGGAATCTTTCAAAATAAAATCCAAATATTTAGCAATATAAAAAGTTTAGTACAATGAGCATTGACAATTAATCTGAAAAATGGGTTCTCCAAATCCTTGTGGACTTTAGGAAGTCCAAAAACACCAGCCATAACAGGTTTGGTATTGGACATATATTCAAAGTCCTTCAAAGAAAGTTGTGCCTTCATGTGCATAGCCATCAATTCCATGTCTATCTTACGAAAGGCCATGAAGATTTCATTATGAGACACTTCTGTGTAAATAGTTTCAGCCAATAGGTCACTCATTTTCTCATTGCGATCAGACTTATTCATTATTACCAAACACAGCCTTTATCAGGGGTCATAACATGAATACAGCTATCGTTATGAATGTCATTAAAGGCCACCCATTCCTTCTTGGTCAAGTCATAAAACTTTTTACTATTGCTTTTACCCAGATTTGATCTAATCTCCTGCACGGCTCTCATACATTAAAACATTGTTATTAATTAGTGGATTAAAACGACTCAGCTGTATACAAGTGGGACCATTAGTATCATTCACATTATTTGGAAACCATAAAGCCAAATTAAGTTTCCTCATAAAGCCAAATTACGTTTAACAGTATACATTTTTAAATCAACTAAAGTGCTTACAATGTTGGCCTTCCTCAGAGGGACAAAGGAAAATCCTTTGGGGAGTACATCAGCAGCATGTATCACAGAAAATTATCTTTGAGTATAATTAAAAACCTTAAAATCAACGTTTTATTGAAAATGACTTGAACACCTAAATAAATGGTGGCAGGAGATAAGGAAGAAACTTGTGTGGTTATAATTACTTGTTTTGTGTGGACTACTTGAATGCTGTCACTTTGGGCTTGGCCCCCAATTTTCTTCCTCGTCCTGATGACCGGTAGTCTGACTGGAGGGTTGATTTTAGTGTTTCACCCTCTCTGGATATCACATGTCCAAAGGGACCAGCCTGGACTGGTTCTGATTGGCAGAAACAAGTGAAATATCCACACCTTCATCACCCAAACTCAATGATTGGTCTCACCCATTATGGCTAATTGGCTTTTGATAAACTGAGCCTTTATCATAACTGTCATGATCTCTAAAAAACTTTTTACAATTTCTATTAAAAACAGAAGTGCAAAGTTTGTCCACATTAGAAAAAATAATATTATAGTCCGATGATAATTAAACAGCAATTCCATTGTAATAGATTTAAAATATCAATTTCCCTGGACAAAGTCTCAAACTACTTCTAGTTGAACCAGGGAGAACCCCATTCGGAAATCGCCAAAGCCGTAAACCTTTGGGAACCTGGTTACACTGAATACTTCTCAATAAACAAGAATTGTCCGATTGCATTTTCTTAAAAGACATTAATTTCCTTTCAAACAAATCAAGTTGTTCCCACAAACTCCCCAGCGGAACATCAGCATTAGTCGACTTTTTAGTTTAATGAAAGAAATTGAAAACTTTTAATTTTCAGTTGGGTATAATCCACTTGCTTACTCCTGGGGTTCAAGGGATACTGTTTCAATTTCATTTCTTATAAAATTGAAGCAATTAGCCAATTAATTATGGCAAGTGTTTGTTTATCAGTATTAGTCAAATGGTTGGTCACATTTTTTTAATACACTATATAATAGTATTTTGTCTTTTTTTGCACTGTTCTGAAAAAGTTCCATAGAGTTGTATTTGGAACAAAAGCGCTAAACTATATTTTAATAAAAAGTTTTCAGTTTCCTTCATTACCTGAACAGTTGACTAGTGCTGATGCTTCTTATGGTAGTTTGCAGGAACAACTTGATTTGCTTAAAAGAAAATTACTGTCTTTTAAGAAAATGCAATCAGACAATTCTTATTTATTGAGAAATATTCAGTGTAACCACGTTCCCAAAGGTTTATGGCTTTGGCAATTTCCGAATAGGGTTCTCCCTGCTTCAGATTATCATAAGGACTTGAAACAGGTGCTTGACAGAGCCAGTATTGAGCTAGTGAAAGTTATGAGAAAACATAATGAGAAGCAGA
>NC_056729.1:7685227-7795227 GCF_019279795.1 Protopterus annectens
AATTTCTCCCCCACAGTTCTCAACAAGGTATTGCACAAAATCAACTGGAATCCCTTAAAATCTCTCCCCCTAAATGAAGCAGTAGAGTCCTTTAACTCCACATTTATCAGTATCCTTAATACTCTAGCCCCCCCAAAGACAAAAAAGAGTAAAAGCTAACCATGCTAATTGGCTTACCTTGGCCACAAAAAGAAATCATGGCCTCTAGAGACAAAGCCTGGAAATCCTGGCAAAAAAAAACAAAAACAGATTCCAACCTGACTCTATACAAACAACTTCGCAATCAAGCCAAACGATTAGTTACTAAAAATAAAAAAGATTACTTCCTAAGAATCCAAAATCAACACTACTATAACCCAAAAAAATTTTGGGGAGCAGTCAATGCCATCCTACACCCTGGGACACACCACAATCCATCCCTAGACCCTGACAAATCAAGCTCCAAGCTAGCTTCACTCTTTAACTCATACTTCACAGAATCCATCAATAAACTCACTACCACCTTCCCTCCCATTGACTCCAATCCACCAAACATCAATGTATCTCATCCGCCTTCCACTTCTATTCCTACTTTTTCTCTCTCTCCCATACCCACCTCAACCATAAAAAAGCTCCTTCTCAAACTAAAACCATGCACTATTGCCCCTGATAACCTTCCTGCTGAATTCTTACAACAATCAGCCTCTTCAATAGCTTATCCCATCAGCATCCTCATCAATAGATCCATCCAAGAATCATGCATACCCGATATCTGGAAAAAAGCTTATGTTCTTCCACTTCATAAAGGTGGCAACAATTCTGACATATCTAACTTCAGACCCATTGCCATACTCTCCCCCATTTCAAAAATACTCAAAAAATGTATCCAAACCCAGCTACTCAATCACCTAGTCACACAACAACTGCTTTCCCCCACCCAGCACAGCTTTAGACCAGGACAGAGTACTAACACCACCCTTCTCTCATTCCTAGACACTGTTCACAGAGCCCATGACTCAGGATCCATAGTATCTGCACTCTTTCTTGATCTCTCAAAAGCATTTGACACAGTCTCACACTCCCTCTTACTACTCAAACTATCCAACCTTAACCTATCTTCCTCTACCCTCCAGTGGTTCTCTGTCTTACCAACAGGCAACAGTCTACCATCTGCCAAAACTGCTTCTCTCCATTTATAAATACCAAAACAGGTGTACCCCAAGGCTCCATATTAGGACCCCTCCTCTTCAGTGTATTTATCAATGACTACCATACTAGTCTTTCAAACTCTACTCGAATACAATATGCAGATGACTCCACTATCATCTGCTCCTCCAAATCTTCCTCCCTACTACAACAGCTTACCCAAGAAGCTTTTTCCTCCACTGAATCATGGTTGTCCCAGAACCATCTAGCCCTAAACCCCAACAAAACAAAACTCCTTATCTTTACTCCAAACAAAAACTTCCCAATAAATAAGTCAGAACTCACTGTTCAGTCCCAAAATAAAATTATCATAGACGTTGCCCCAACACTAAGCTGCTTGGTGTCACCATTGATGACAACCTAACCTTTGACCTTCATATCCATAATAACATCAAAAAACCCATCAGAAACTAGGATCCCTTTATAGACATAACCACTATCTTACTCCTCTGGCAAAACACGCTCTAACCTCAGCATACTTGCTTCCAACCCTCCTATATGGCACACCCATCCTTACAAACATACAATCCTCTCTAAAAAACAAACTAAATTCATGCTACAACAAAATTGCCAAATTTGCCACCAATGCTAAACTTTCCACCCATCATTGTATTACACTACAAGAACTCAACTGGCTTGAACTCCCCCAACATCTAGCATATCTACAACTTACTATTGCCCACAAACTTATTTATTCCCCTGATGCCTGTCCATCCCTCACTAGTTTACTGACCATCTACCACCCAAACTGGCAACTTAGATCTGAAAATAAACTACTACTAAATGTCGATAAACCTAAGCTTTCCACTGGACATATGTTATACTCCTTTTCTGTCTCCAAGCTATGGAACAATCTCCCCCCTGGACTTAGAGCAATCAATAATCCCATTACCTTTAAAAAATCACTTAAATCTCATCTCACTACACAATGGATTTGTTCCTGTAGCTATACCAACAGCCATAAAACCTGACCCTCCCAACTTACTATCTCTTCTTCCCCCTATACCACTTGCCATACACTTCTTCTTCTCTCCCTAGCTCTCCTCTCTCTATCCTAACTATCACTATTTCAGATTGTCAGCCTTTCTCTCTGCCTGTCACCTCTGGAGATCTCTTACTCTCACTTCATTTTATAAAAACAAATAGTTGTTATGTCCCTAAATGTCTATTATTCCCTTTATTGTATATAATGTTGACTACATATGATTACTGTATTGTCTTAAAATTTGTCTTGAAAATTTTTGTCTACAAATAACTGTACTGATTTTCTCCAATTATAATTTTACTGTACTGTTTCAAAATTTTCTGTATATATAATTGTGGAGCTTTTCTCCCCGGGCCTCCACTGAAAATGGGTTTGTCAGGCCCAGTGGACTTTTCCGGTAATCAAATGCAATAAATAAATAAATAAATAAATTGCACTGAAAAAATGTGACTTGGAGTAGATGATGAATGATGTGCTACCATGATCCTAATAAAGAATTTTGAGGTTAATTTTATTTATGCATGTGGTAGTCTGGCATATTTCTACTTCACTGATGTTTTTGTAGTAGTCATTATTTTTGTTTTTTTCTTCAATGTTGTTTGTTTTTCCAATAATTTTTTTTTCATTTTTTTTCATTTATATAAAACACAATCATTTCCATTCTTACAGCATGACCATCGGTGAGTGTTATATATTGTAGTCAATATAGTAACATGTAGGTCATGAAACTTATCTATTTACACTATATACAAAGATGCTTTCTCATTCAATTTCATTGTTATAAAAACAGCACATACAATAAGGATTTCAAGTCCATAGTTTGACTGTGTGATCGTGTGTGTATTCCTAGGTTCCTTTGTACCTTGTTACTATGTAGTATGTATGATGTTTTATGCTAATATGATGTTAAAGGTTTGTTCCCAAATTTCTCAGGCTTTCATATTTTTTTTCTTTTATCCATTATTATTTTATGGGCTAAAAGATGTTTTATAGCTATTTTTTTGAATCCCTTCCAAGATATATTTGTAGGGTCTGACCATTTGAGAGCTATGTTTAGCTTCATTAGTAAGAAAATTATTATAAGTATATTTGCTTGTTTTCCTGATATGTTAGATGGGCGAATATGTAGAAGGGTAAATTCCCATGTTAGTGGTGGTTGTTGCTGCTCTCTTTTTTCGTTAGTGTTAATGTTTAATATCCCATTTTTTTGCAGTTGTATCTTGAGGGAGTTCCAGAGTTTGTACACACATTTGCAACTCCAAGATATATGCATTAGGTCTGCTACCTGGTCCTTGCAGTGTGGGCAGTATGGTGATTTGGATGCATTGAATTTGTGGAGTATTGCGGGTGTGAAATATGCATTATTATTGATCATGAGCTGCTTGTATGACAGGTTTTTAAGGGGTATACGTTTCAGTGTTAGATTGATTGCATGGCTTATTTGCTGGTCATCTATGGATGGTTTTAATTTTCTCCAATAGTTAGAGAAAAGCAGGTCGTTCTGAAATTTGATTTCACCTATCATTTTATACGAGTTAGATATTGTTTTCCTTGTTGTAAGAATAGTCTTCCAAAGCAGAGTACAGTTTTCCATGTCACTATTAAGTATAGTAAAGTTTTGGAGGTAGCTGGAACACAACTCTTTGATTTGTCTTAGAATTATTATATGATTTGGGTAGATTTAGGTTACTTCTCATTTCTTGGATTGTACAGTTAAGGTATGGGTAGATATCTTGGATTATTTTGTCCTTTAATCGAGGAAAAGAGTCAAGGTCTAGCATCATGTTATTTATTTTTAGATCTGGATTTTTATGGAGGGGTTGTAGTGTTGCCATAGCTTGCCCAATGTTTAAGGAATGAAAGAGTTTTTGTGTTATATTTATAGAATGTTTTAAGTGATCTATAATGCTATAGGTTTGTAAATCTTTTTTGTTTAAAAAGGGAAGCACTTTGGGATTGATTCCTAGTACTTTAATGTACCTATAGAATATTGTCACCCAAGGAGGTGACCAAGCTTTCATTGTTGGGTTATGTTCTGCTATTCTCAATATTCTGTTAGTATTGATAATAGAGTAATAAGTTTTAAAATCTAGTAGGTGCAGACCCCCTTTGCTCTTGGGAAGTGTTAGTTTCTGATACGAGATTCTGCTGTTTTTTATGTTTTGGGTTCCCATATGAATTTTGCTAGGAAGGTATGAATTTGTTTGAAAAATGTATTATATATAGTTATCTGAGATGTCATGAATATATATGTTAGTTTAGATAAAATGTTCATTTTGATTATTGATACTTTTGCCAAAAATGGTAGCTTAAGGTTATTCCGCCTTTTACAGTCTTGCATTATGCTTTGCCATTTAAGAGTTATGTTATGCTGGTAGAATTCCTTGTTGCTCTGGAAGAAAGTAATTCCTAGATATTTAGTTTCTTTTTTAATTTTTAGTGTATGTATTAGTGGTATTAATGAGAAGTTTGGGTGGCCTTAAGGGGAAGATATTCATTTTATTGAGGTTTAATTTGTAGTTAGACATTATTGAAAATTGTTCAATTGCAGTTATTATTTTGGTTATGTCTGAGTTTGGTGTAGTGAAGTATATGTTCAGATCATCTGCGAAGGCAGTGAGATATACTTTGAAGTTGTATGTTGGGGGGGTTATCATATGTGTTTTGCTTAATATAAAGAAACGGGTTCTAGGTATAGGTTGAACAGAAAGGGTGATGCCAGACATCCTTATTCCATGTTTGATCATAATTCTATTTGATCATGTTTTGTTTATATATAGGGATGTGTATGGATTGCTATAGAGAATTTGGATGATCTGTATGTCAAAACAAGGTAATGTTTGAAGTAAAACTTCTAGGTTGTCCCTGTCAAATGCCTTCTGGGCATCTACTACTATTGCATAGATATTGATATTCCTCTGATTTGTAAAAGATATTAATGCATCCAATGTTAGAGTGTTGTCACTGGTCTGTCTTTGCGGTGTGAACCCAGATTGCTTTGGAGAAATTATTTTCTCTATCAAGTTTTTTAATCTATTTGCGAGTATTGAGGTCAGAATCTTTGTATCTATATTTAAAAGGGAGATGGGTCTATAACTATCTGGGTTTTTGGGGTCTGCATGTTCTTTTAGTATGAAAATAGTTTTGGAGGCATTGAAGTGAATATCATTTATGTTGTTATTTATTATATAGTTCAGCACATAGTATAGTAGTTTAGCAATTAGGGGAGTGAAAGTTTTATAAAATTCTGACGTAAGTCCATATGGTCCTGGGGCCTTATGTGACTTTAAATGTTTAATTGTTGTGCTTATCTCATTGATGGAAATAGGTTCTGTTAGTTTTTTTTTGTTGATCTAAATCTAGTTTAGGGAATTTTAGTTTTTGAAGAAAACGCTCTCTATCTTCCTTAGAAGTTTGTAATATTTGTTCTCCATAGATTTGAGAGTACATTTGTGCAAATACTTTAATAATTTCTTCATTTCTTGTGTAGTTTTTGTCCTTGTAATTTATTTCTAATATATTTGAGGTGGTTTTGTGTTGGGAGATGATTCTGACCAAGGCTCTGGATGGTATTTGGGCTTCCTCTGTGTAATTAGCTAACATTCTTACCTCATAAAATGACAGGTTTCTGGTTTCGAACATATAGAGGTCTCTTTGTAGTTTTAGGAGATTAACTTCAGTTTGGCTATTAGGGTTATTTAGTAGTTCTCTTTCCAGATGTTCTATTTCCCTTTCAATGTATACTCCTCTTTTAGTTGTATTTTTTTATAATATGCTACTTTTTTGATGAATGTTCCTCTGATTTGTGATTTGGCTGCAGCCCATTTTATGTCTATTGGGACTTGGGACCTGGAGATATTTTCACGGGTTGTCTTTAATATTTCTTCAACTTCCTTTATTACATCTGTTTTGATGATGAGCAGGTTAGGATTCAATGACCAATTATGACCTCTATTAGCTAAGTACAGTTTCTTGTCCCAGCTGATAAACAATGTGACTTTGGAATGTTCCGAGAAAAAGCTAGTGTGTATAACTGTTGTTGGATCCATAGGTTCACAGGTAGGTACTAGGCTATTGGCCCAAGGCCCTATGTAAGCCTAGCCAGCAAGGTTCCCTGGCTTATGCCACCCAAGAAAGTTATTTTCCTGTGCCAATGTCGAGCAGAGACATATAAGTGATCCCCGGGGTGTATTTCCTATTTCCCATCCACTCATCAAGATTTTTCTTGAAGAGTGCTAATGAAGAACATTGCTTGACCTAGATGGGTAGCCTGTTCCAGAGTGTGGGAACTCTCTGGGACAGGAATCTATCCCTCCAACATGTCCTGTTTATTGTGGTGACAAGGTTTAGGTCCGTAGAGCCTGTAGCTAGGAGAGATTGGGATTTCTTTAGGTGTAGCATGTCCACCAGCTCTGGGTTTGACATAGCTTTATATGTTAGGCAGAGATCACCTCAGAGTAGGCGATATGCTATGGACTAAAGCTGGAGTTTTTTTGAGACGGTCAGTGTAGGGCATTTGTTTGAGGCCAGTAATCCTCTTTGTGAGGTACTTCTGTGTCATTTCCAGCTGCTGCAGATGTCTTGTGAGGTACATTCCAAAAGGGGCGCTGTACTCTATAATGGGTCTAATGAGTGTCGAGTAGAGGGGAACTATGAACTCTGTTTTCCTGAATGAGAACCCTTTTTTTGATGAGGTGTGCCACATAGAAGGACTTCCTGACTACTGTGGCGATGTGACTATCAAAAGAGAGACTACTGTCCACCTGGGTCCCAAGGTCTCTTATCACACATTCGGTGTTAAGTAGATTGCTGCCTATGTGGTCGTTCATGGGTACAGAGTTTTTACCAAAGGGGATGACACTGCACTTTTTGGCATTGAACTTGAGGCTATGGCTCTGACACCAGGCATCTGTCTCAGCGACCCATGAGTGGAGGAGCTCCCTGGTCAGCCTCAGTGAGAAGCTGAGATCCCTTAGAAGATCCTCCAAAGCTAGCTACAAAAACAATATCACCACTAACTCTAAGGACAACCACAAAGCATTCTATAGCTATGTCAAGAATCTTGATGGCAACACCCAGATCTGCTCTGAGTTACAGCACAATGGCATGAAAATTACAGAACCAATGGATATTGCCAACATCCTGGCAGATAGGTTCAGTGCTAACTTTACCCACCCACCCCCTAAAGGGCCCATATCTATACAGGAAGAATGCAGAGTCCCTGTAATCACAACTACACAGGTAAAAGCTGCACTATCTAAAGCCAAAAACACAGCATCCATGGGACCAGACAAAATCCCAGGCTGCGTTTTACACAAACTTCAGAATGAACTGGCTCCCCACTTAAGCACCATGTTCAATAATAGCCTCACATGAGGCTTTGTGCCCACTGAATGGCACACAGCAACAGTTATCCCACTCCACAAAAGAGGAGCCACCACTGATCCCGGGAACTATTGCCCTATTAGCCTGAAGAGCCTGGTCTGAAAGGCCATGGAACATATCATCATGGAACTCATAAACAAAGACATTGGTAACCTCCAAACTCTGGATCCCACCCAGTTCAGGTTTATGAATGGCAGATTATGCCTCCTGAACCTGATCAACTTCTTTGAGGCAGTCACCAAAGCCATAGATGAGGGTAAGGTGGTTCACACAGCCTTTATCTTAACCTCGTCAAGGCTTTTGACACCATCCCCCATTCTGAAATTATAGCTAAACTCACTAAACTAGGTATAAATCCCTACGTCAGAAGATGGGTTGCCAACTGGCTCACTGACAGAACCCACATTGTAAAAGTTGCAGACTCCAAATTTGACCTCAAACCAGTGGCAAGTTGAGTACCACATTGTTCAGTCCTAGGACCTCTCCTGTTTGGTACGTTAATGAGTATGACTGAGATTAAAAAGAAGTTTATTCTTGACCATATTTTGTGGCACTGTGAGTATAATGTGAATTTCCTGTATTTATTCTCATTATTCCCATATTACTGCGGTGGTGATGCTGCGGTAGCGTTGTTGCCTCACAGTAAGATGTTGTCCTGTTCGATTCTCAGCTAGAGCATCTTCTGTGTGGAGACATACGTGAATGGGTGTACCTTCATTGAAGGTTGTGTGTCAGGGCCGGCAACTCGGCACGTAAAAATCTACTGCCAATCATTTGCAGACCGGAGTTCCGCTGTGGCGACCCCTAACCAGGAAAAGCCGAAAGACACAACATTCTCATTATTCCCACATTTAAAAGGGTCATATAATTTAAAGTCTTGTTTAAGTTAATTTAGGGCTATTGTGGCTGGTTTATTATGTGATTTAACCGGGTTAGATTTGTCCTTTTCTGGGTTTTGATATGTGTTCCAGTCACCACCAGTTATTAGGTAGTGATCTTTAAGCTGGTTTAGAATTGGGTAAAGTGACATAAAAAATGATGTTAGTTACTACAGGGTGCATATAGATTAAGCACCATTATGTGTTTTGGTAATCCTGGGTTACGTAACACCATCTTCCCTCTTTGTCCGCCTTAGTCTCAAGTATCTTGTCTTGGAAATGATTTTTAATTATTATGGCAACCCCAGAACTGTTTGTTTTATCCCCTGTTGCTATAATTTGTCTTATCCATTTTTTTCCCCAATTTCTGTCCATTGTTCTGTAGTTGTGTGTGTTGTTCGTATTAATATAAGATTGTCTTTGGTTTTCAGGATAAGATGCAAAAATAGTTTTCTTTTTTCTTTATTTTGGAGTCCTTTAACATTCCACGTCTCTGTTTCCCACATTTATTTGTTAAGTGTGTTTGTTTTACATGACTTGTACATTAATTTGGTTTTATGGTCTTTGTATGTGATGCTGAAAAGTGTTTTTGGAAAGCATCTAACTATTCCTGTCCCTTCCCTGTGCCTACCTACTATACCCCTGGACCAGGAATAATCGGGCGAATAAAGTGAGAGATTAACATATACTTTTAGTTTCCCTCTGGTCTTTGGTTATGTTTTCTCTTTGTGTGTAGGTTGAAAGCATGTTAGCCCCCTTACATTACTATATACAATACAGACAAACTTACCAAACTAGTTCCCTAAAAATCACTGCTGTGAAATATCCCTAGCCTCTTCCTTAAAACTATTATACAATTATAGTATTATGGTTAAAGCACAGAACGTATAGCTTTTTAGCATGTGGTTTATACCTTCTAATAATGCATTTTAAACATGTTAGTGTTCAAATCCTCAGTTAGCTATAACAAGATATACAACAATGTAGCACAGATTTTAAGGCAGACTTGTCTTGTTTACATTTTCCTTTTCCTTATTCACCTCTTACCTTCCCCCCTCCTTTAAACAGTTTTTCTCCCCTACTTCGGTGACTATACAGACTTCTGTGCCAATCTATAGCAGATTCCAGGGGGAAAAAAAGTTATTGGCACCTATAATCAGAAGTAGGAAAATGAGGGGAAGAGAAAAAAAATATTTGTTTTCATGTTTAGCCAGGTATATACTCTGCCAAAGCCTACATATTCAGGTTATGTTTATGTTTACTGCAGTCAGATAGTTTATATTTGCATGTTCTTGTATTTTCCCTTCTCTAAAATGCATTTACACTTTATTTATCTTTATTCAAGTCAAACATCATTATTTCTGTCATACATCCTTAAGATAGGCTGGTTCTGACAGTCTTTCATGTAGTAATAACGTCTGGATTGTTTATGATAAGTCTTAGTAAGAAATTCACAGTCTTTGGTTGTTTTGGTAAAAATCATACCTTATTCTTCAGATTCTTGCTTTGCATCTTTCTGGTCATCTTTCAGTCTGGTTTACCTTATCAGTTTGATTAGGTCGATTTATAGGTGTCTATGGCAAGATTAACTTCTTAAACTTGCTTCATCTTCATTCCAGGTCATTTTTAGTTTGTAGTGGAGCCCTTGAGGTCGAAGGGGGAATGATTATGCATACCAGAGTCCCAGGAGGTGGTTCCTTCCTATAAATCGTGCATTGGGAATGGCAGTTGAATTTTGGTTCATACCTGTTTTTCTTTTCTCTTTCCTGTTTTTCTTCAATATTGTAATGTTGTTGATTATTTAACTGCAGTTTGTTGTACTATGTGAACCAATGATGCATTTTTTGTCTCCACTGCATACTTTGGAGGTGAGGTCCAAATCCTCATGAAAAGGGTGCAGGGGGCTTGTACCTTGCAAGACAAAAATCTGTTTTGAATATTTTTTAAATAACTGATAAATACATTTCTAAAGCTCATAGCTTGTTTGCCCCACACCCTTACTATTGATGAGGATATCCACCCCAAACCTGGGACACCATGCCTAGACAACACAACTCTAATCATAACAGCCTAAACATAAGACAAAGCCTAAATAGACCCCCAAACTCACTATTGACCTGCCACTTAAACATTGGAAGCATCAACAATAAGGTCCACAACCTCCATGCCCTCCTGACAACCTACTCCCCCGACATACTTTGTCTCACCGAAACATGGTTAAAACCAACTATGCCAGATAATGAAATTCTACCTCCAGAGCACAATATACTCAGGCTAGATTGTACTACCAGGAAAGGGGGAGGAGTTGCTGTTCTCTATAAAAGTACCCTAAATGTTACTCTAGACAACCTTCAACCACCTATATTTAACAAAGCAGAAATTATGATTTCCAAACTACAAATAAATAAAAAGAAATGTATAAACATAGTATGTGTCTATATTGCCCCAGATAATAACTCAGGGACCCTAGAAGACATCCTCTACTGGCTATCTAATGCCTACCCCAAGAGACCATTGTTCTAGGGGACCTCACTATAGATTGGAATACCTGCACTGCAGACACCCCAACCACCCACGTAAACCTACATGGTTTTACACAAACTATAACCTCCCCTACTAGGATCAGCAAGTCTAACAATAAAGAAAGTATCCTGGACTGGATACTAATTAATAGCCCCCACCACATGTACAAATCAGGTACTCTCCCTGAAGATCTAAGTGACCATTTCTTAACGTATACTATTAGGCATAAATTTGAATGTCCACATCTACCCACATATAAAACAAGACATAACAAAAACTTCAACCGTAATAAATTCCTAGAAGAACTTAAATTATGCAATTGGTCAATTCTAAAACAACTACCACTAGATGAGGCAGTAGCACACTTTAATAACACATTCCTGGCCATCCTTGACAACCATGCACCTGCACGCTATATTAGAATTAAAACAAAAGTTGACCCCGGCTCACTAAAGAAACCAAACTACAGATCATCCAACAAAATAATGCCTGGAACACCTGGCGCACCTCTAAAGCCCCACAAGATCAACTCAAATTTCGACAATATAGGAATGATGCAAAAAAATCCATATTACTAGACAAAAAAAACTATTTCTGCCATCTACAGCAGAAACATCACAACAAGCCACAGAAGTTCTGGGTAGGTATTAACAAACTCCTCCACCCAGGGAAATCCACTACTCCAACCCCCTCAGCCCCTACCCAAAAATCGTCAGAGTCCATTGCCAACACCTTCAACAGTTTCTTCACATAAACCATCCAGGCCCTTGCTAGCAAACTTAAACCCACTTGTCCTAATGCTGAAACCCTTAAACCCAGTGACAATCTCTCCTGTAGCTTCCAAAAAGTTCTGACTTCACTCATTAGAGCCATAATTAAAAAACTCAAACCAACCACCCTTTCAGCTAACCTTCTCCCTGCAGACTACCTGCAAAAAGCTGCTGATGTCATAGCATACCCTGTCACTATTTTGATAAACAGAACCATAACTGAAGCCTCTATCCCCTCTATCTGGAAAATATCCCATGCCATACCACTCCATAAAGGTGGCAGCTCCACTGAACTGTCAAACTATAGACTAATAACTATCCTTTCCCCTCTGGCTAAAATTATGGAAAAGTGTATTCATAAACAACTATTTCACTACCTTATTCAAAATAATCTTCTGGCCAACTCCCAGCATGGATTTAGACCACAGCACAGTACCGCCTCAGCTCTCCCCTCCTTTTCTAATGTCATAAATTCCAACCATAACAACAACAAACTATCTTCTGCCCAGTTTCTCAATCTTTCCAAGGGCTTTGACATGGTTAACCAACAGCTGCTCTTACTTACCCTAAATAATATATCCCTAAACAACCATGCCATACAGTGGTTTCAATCTTATCTTAGTGGAATCAGCAGGCTGTCTTTTGGGAGGACAAACTCTCCACCCTTCTTCGCATTACCCTTGGTGTCCCTCAAGGCTCCATATTAGGTCCCCTTCTTTTCTCCCTCTTTATCAATGACCTCCACACTGTAATCCCATATGCAACCTGTATACAATATGCTGATGACTCCACCCTGATCTGCTCAGCCTCTACCCCTACAGGTTTCCTTAGTTTAACCCAGAAAACCTTTAATACAGTGGAAAACTGGATATCTAATCAGCAGCTGATATTAAATCCTAATAAAACAAAGCTATTGCTCTTCTCCCCTACTCACAAATCCTCTCAATCTTCGTTTACTATAACATCTAACAATGGGACCCTAATCTCACCAGATATGCATACCAAACTCCTGGGTGTTATAGTAGACAACAACCTCAAATATGATATACATGTAAACCATACTATTAAAACCATTAATAAAAAACATGGCTCCCTATACAAAAACAAACCTTTTCTCACCCCTCTAGCTATGACTGCCATTGCCTGTACCCATCTGCTTTCAACTCTACTCTATGCTTCACCAATACTCACTAACCTGAACAAAACTGATCTCAGCAAACTCTCTAGCTGCTACAATCAAATTGCCAGGTTTGCCACAGGAACTCCCTACAGAACACACCATTGTCAAAACCTAAACTTCTTAAGATGGCTAGAACTCCCCAAGCTAATTCAATATAATCAACTTACTGTAGCATTCAAAGTTATTAACCATCTAGAAAAAAACGCCCTCCCTTAAAAATATTATCCATCCCTACAAAAACGCTAGGCCTCTTTGTTCCACTACAAAACTTTTGGTTCAATCTGTTAAAGCTAACAGCTTATCTGGAGAATCTTTGTTTGCAAATTCAGTAGGCAAAACCTGGAATTTGCCCCCATCTGACCTTACTTTGAACCCCTCCCTTAATCAGTTCAAAAAAAAAAATCTAACCCAGTATTTTAAAACTCACTGGTTATGTCCTTGCTCTGACCCTGACAAAAGCCTTATCTACTTCCATACCCCTGCAATTTCTTATTCATAGCAACTAACCTCTTACACTAAAAGGTTTGAAAAGAGAAACTGTAATATCTTTGCAGATACTCTGTATA
Organism: Protopterus annectens; assembly: GCF_019279795.1. Lineage (NCBI taxonomy): Eukaryota > Metazoa > Chordata > Ceratodontiformes > Protopteridae > Protopterus > Protopterus annectens. The sequence goes on from NC_056729.1 coordinate 7,698,700, forward strand.
TAAGCTGCACCTATAGATTTGATAAGAGAAACTGTAACATATTTGTATATATTTCTGTATATAAACTGTATTCTTCATAATCTTGAAATGTGAGACTGTAACTTGCATGTTAATACAATATGTTTGTGCATATACTGTAACTTGATTGCCTTTATCTGTTTGTAAGTTTGAAGCTTTTCTCCCTAGGCCTCCGCTGAAAATGGACATGTATCCAGTCGGACTATCCCGGTCAAGGACAAATGTAAAATAAATAAACAAAAATAAAATAAAAATTATTTTTTTTTTTTTTGACTAATCTTTTGGAAAAGTGTCAATTAACATCTGATAACTCTTCTGAATATACATAAACCTGCTAGCCCTCTACTCTGTTGTTTCCACACAGAGATCCTCATATAGAAGGGGAACTCCCATGGCCTAGCTGTAAAGTATACGTTGCTTCTTAGCATGATATAGACTGAGAACATGAACAATTGTTTTGGCCTGTCTGAGTAACCTAGGCTTTTATGCCAATATGTCCTCTTTGTAATGAACTTCTGTACTCTGTCTAGTTAAAATTAAACATTTTTTCTAAGAGCTTATGGACAGAGGAGATATAGTCAATGATCGGTCAAACCAATGAGATATTGAGGCCCATAATGATATTAACAGAGCAGCTGAAAATCCACATTTGTCACATGAGCCATGCCAAACCAGTTTCTTACTAAAGGAATAACTTGTTTATCACAGGAGAGGATTAAACCAATAATTAAACATAATTCCTTTATCACAGTCTCTTTCTTAAACTGGCTCCTTGCCTGATATTATAGGTAGCAGAAACTGTTTGCATTTACATAGACACTATGCTACATTTGCCCATATCCCTCATTAGTATACTGCCTTTCATCAAGGGTCACTGAAGTATTGGGCATTGGAGACAAACTTTGCAGGTGTACTGTCAACAACAAACTTGATAATCAGGAGACTGAATGTTTTGAGTGTCACATCTGAGAAGAAGATGGCAAAAAGAAAATAATAATAACAGAATCATTGTTAGGGCCTTACAGTGTATCCACGTTGGTATGTCAAACTGGTTACTCACCCTCATCTCCTTAGTTATGCCAGAGAACTAACTAGCAGTCTTTATGTGTGTGTGTGTGTGTGTGTGTGTGTGTGTGTGTGTGTGTGTGTGTGTGTGTGTGTGTGTGTGTGTGTGTGTGTGTGACTTTCTTTTATCTGAAGAACATCATGCACTAAGAGAGGTCTTTCCTGTGACTCATGCACTTGTAGCAGGAAGACTGTTTGGATTGCTTAAACCAACAAAGACTAAAGCTATGTCGCTGTAGGCCACTGTACATCTTCGAATTCTTCCTGTGCTTTCCCCATTACTTACTCATGGTCAAACTCTGTTGGAAGTTACATGTGAATATATATATATATATATATATATATATATATATATATATATATATATATATATATATAGAGAGAGAGAGAGAGACAGAGACACACACACATATATACGTACATATACACACATAGAGAAAGACACATGCACACACACACACAGATGCATGCACACACACACACTCTCACACACACACACACACACACACACACACACACACACAAACACACACACACACACACACACACACACACACACACACACACACACACACACACACACACACACACACACACACACACACACACACACAAAATCACTCACAAACACAAAAATATTTCACTCTGCAAGTAATAATAATAATAATACCCATTTCTTAACAGGAAGGCCCGCTGGACACAGTTTCTTTTCAGGGGAGACCTAGGAGCAATGTCACATGAAATGGCTTGCTGAAGTCCATACATTTGACAAATGACAGCATCAAACCCTGTACCATAGGAGCAAGAACTCATAGCCCTAGCCATCTGGGATGATTGAACCAGCTAAAGAAAAGTGCTGTTGCTAATTTACTTATGAAACGAATTGTGGTACTTTATGTGAAGTGTAGGTAGAGGGAACATCTACCATTGTTACTGAGGTACTAGTAGGTGTTCTGATCCCCTCTCTATAGTACAGATAATATGCATTACAATTGCTGTGAAAATGCTCTTAAAATAATCCAAACTCCCATAATTCCAGTCCCATCTGCTCATGTAGATCCAAAGATATAAAACTAACAGTAAATGCCTTACAGATATGTGCTGATAATCACAATACCAAATTAGCTTCCACTACATTGTTAAAAGTCCTATTTTCTAATTTGATATGTGAGTACCTAATAATAAACAGAGTTCCCCTGCCACCCTGGTGACAGGCATATATAAAGTACAATATATTTATTGATTTACTATTTATTTATGTGTCATTTGTTAACCATGTTAGTCCAAATGAGCCAGAGGCCCATTTTCAGTGAAGTCCTGAGGAGAAAAGCTCCAATATACAGCAAAAATTGCATAAATTAAAAAATATGCAAATAAGAAATTAATAATTACATAAAAGTTTATACAAGATAATATGGCAACTTATAAGGAACAGAGATAGACTTGTGTAATTAACAGAAGATGAAAAATACCTATGTAAGTTTAGAACAAACAAGTTAGTATCCACGTTTGTATTCCATCATATTAAAGAAACCAATTTTGATAGGCAACTTAGCACAGATGTGTTGCTATTAACATAAAATATGTGTACAATGAAGCAGCTGATAGCTTCTCATTGAGCTGTTACAATTTATTCAAGCTATATACCTAAGAAATTTAAGTTTTAGGGCAGAGAGAGGTGGATTGTGAGAGTGAATAGGTAGGGTCCTGCCATGGGCAGGAGCTTGAGTTTGCTATGTAGTTTTTCAGTGCTTTTTTGAAGCTGTTAGTGTATTTGAAATTTCTGATATTTGGGGGGAGTTTGTTCCAGGCTGGGACACTGTGCTTTTTTAAAGTAGTTTGCCTGTGTTCTTATTAGGTTTGTATATGTCAAGAAGGGCTTGATCGGAGCTACGGAGAGTACAAGTAGGAGTATAGAGGGATACTAGAGAGGAGAGAGAACGACAGGATGAAGGTTTATTAATTAAGGTAGTTGTGATTTGAAGCTAGGACAGAAACAGTAGTTGGGGGAATTCAAGCCATTGGAGTTGTTTAAGAGCAAGGAAGTTTTGAGATTTATATGGCTGGTTGCTGGCAAATCTAGCTAGTTTGTTATATATTTGTTCAAGTTTGGTTATTAAGGTGGCTTGTAGTTGTGTAAATGTAGGAGAAGCATGGAGAAGGTAGGGAAGGAGGAATGCTTGTGCCAGAGAAGATTTGGAATCAGAAGGCAGGAATTTTTTATTTCTGTAGAGTAGTCCCAATTTTTGTTGTGTCTTTTTTAATACACTGTTGAATATGTAGGCTGAATTTTAATTGGTCTTCAATTATGGTGCCGGGGAGTTTAGTGCGTGGTTCAGGTTTAATAATAGTGTTATCAAGAGATGAGATGGTGAAGGTGGTTTTATGATGAGAGAGAGATTTAGGAAAGAAGAGAAAGAATTTGTTTTTAGGGTTTAGGATGACATTGTTAACAAGTTATCCATTTTTTGATGGTGAGAAATGAGCTTTGAGAAATAGAATGAAGTTGAATGATGTTATCAGAGAAGGAGATAAGAGTTTATTCATCAGCATTTTGTATAAGGGAGGAGGTGGTCTAGGATGAGTGGAGGTTGTTAGTAAAGATACTGAAAAGTAGAGGCCTAGAATAGAGCCTTGGAGGACGCCAGTCCAGGATAGGTACAAAAGGGTAGCAGCTGGTTTGCCTTCTAACTGACTATATCCTATTAGTAAGGTAGATGGACAACCAGAGAATTGTGGAGGTGGAGACATTGAAATCAGATAGTTTGGTTAGCAGCTTAGAGTGAGAAACAGTATCAAAAGTTTTTGAAAAGTGAAGGAATAGACAGAACACAGCAGTTTTTCGTCTTTAGCCTCTGCAAATGTATGAGTGAAAGACATGAAGGGCAGTGGAAGCACTGTGATTTGGCCTGAATCCATGTTGAGTGGGGGTCAGAGGATTTTCCTGAGTTAGGTATTTGAGAAGCTGATTGAGTATGGATTTTTTGAGGATTTTAGATAGGGGGCAGAGAATAGCTATGGGTTTAAAATTAGAAGGATCATTGGAGTTACCTCCTTTGTTTAGTGGTATGTTGTAGAAAGATTTCCAGATGTCAGCGATGGTAGAATCTTGAATTGATCTGTTTACACGTATTGAGAGAGGATAGGTTATAGAGTTGGCCAAGAGTTTAAGAAAGAGGGGAGGTGGGTTATCAGAAGAGGGAGAGCATATTTTAGTTTAAGCAGAAGAGATTTTATATAAGCAGTGGGGACTGGTTTAAGAGAAAAGGGGATGGTCTTGGTAGAAGTGGAAGAGAGGAGTTAGGTAGTGTGGCAGTTTCTTGAGGAGTATTGTTAGAGAAGGGTTTAGGGGTACTAGGTACCCCAAGGTGGAGGATATTATTAACGGTATGCCAGACTTTTTTTTTTATTTTACTGATGTGCCTGCAGTATTCAGCCATATATCTTTTATTGAGATAACACCAGCTCATATGTCACTGTGTGGTTTTCTACAGCAATTTTATTCTTCAAATTTTTGTGGTTAAAGTGGTGGCTGGATTGAGCCTCATAGTAGAATTTTTTCTTATCTTTGTTGATTTGCTTTTTGGTGTGGTTTCTAAGTTCTTTGTATTTTTGGAGTAGCATAGTGGATTTTTTATTGTTTCCAAATGTCATCTCCTATTTTCTTAAGGGAGTGAGTATCTTTTGTGAGCTGGGAACACGGTTAGCTTTTGTCCTAATTTTCTTTGGTGGTGCTAGGGAGTTAAGTATATTGGAGAATGTACAGCTGAATTCTAGAACTGCGCCATTAAGGGGAAAGTGTAGAATGGTTGGACCAATTAATTGAGAGTATATTATTAAAGGTTTCAGCATCAAAGCAGGAGAGGGTGTGGCAGTCTCTGCACAGGTGGGACCTGGGAATTTAAGAGAGTGTTTTTGCATATAAATAGGGTGGTGGTCACTTAGGCAATCAGGTAGAGTGCTGATGTTGTGGTAAAAGTTTGGGTTGGAAACAAGGATCCAATCCAGGATGGAGCTGTTATTGTTGTTTTTATTTAAGCGAGTGGATGTTGTAATTAGTTGATTAAAGCCATGGAGGTTGCTGCTAAGATTTGCAGAGCTGGTGGTTAGTTTTTTCCAGTCAATGCTGACATCACCAAGGATAATTGTCTTGTAGAGTATATGGAGTGAGATCCATGACAGTATAGGTTCAAGGATGGGAATGTTTTTTCCAGGAGGTGTATAGATGGCTGCTATATCAATTTTTGGGGGGAGTTTAAGTGACAATTAAAGATAAGTAGCAGAGCTGGCTGAAAGTCTGGAAGAGGTATAGGTAGGAGGATAAGTTAAGTTGCTTGGAGTAAAGAAATGACACCCCGCCCCCTTTTTTTGAAGAGTCTGTCTTGAATGATAAATGTTATAACTGTGAGGTAAGATTTCTGTGTTAGAGATGTGGGGTTTTAGCTGTGTTTCAGATAGGGTTAAGATGTGTGGAGAGTAGTGAACTAGCCAAGAAGGAAAGTCAGTGATTTTATTAAGTAGACTTTGTGTATTTAGTGAGTAGATAGTAATGTGTTTGGTAGTAGATGGGTGGGGGCGGGTTGGTGTAAAGTGGGTGAAGGGATGGAAGTTAGGTGTGGAGAAGTGAGGAGGCAGAGTAGGGTGGATGTCCCCACCTAGCAGAAGAGTTTTTGTTAATAGAATAGGTTTAGTATGGTAGAAGTAATAAGTAAAGGATCTGTACTTGAGTTTAGAGGATGTGGGAGTGTGAGTAGATATTTTGATTTATGAAGTTGCATGTAGGAAATATTTTTATTTTATTTTATTTTATTTTATTTATTTTACATTTGTTAAGATACATGTCCATTTTAAAAAAGTCAAACAACAATCAAGTGAAGATTCTGTTGTTTACATACTAGATCTAATGAGATATTAAATAAATACATTATAAGGATGTGATAGAATATGAATAAGGTAATGACATAGTAAATATTTATAATATTACTATAAAAAATTTCATTTCAAAATTTCGACAGAATAAAAAGAAACAGGAGAAAAATCTTTATCATGGGGTACAGAGGGGGAGAGTTTAAGAAAGATAGGGGATTATCCTCATTGGTTATTGAATGTGTAAGTCTTGGAGAAGGTTTTAGGTAGCTGAGTTTTATGTGATAGGATGTTAAGAATGTAAGGTAGAGGAGTAGGGGGTTTGAAAACTAGAGGTGTAGCATTATGTGAGAGACATGGATGACAGTAAGGAGGAGCTGTAGATAGGTATGTGTAGTAATGTGAATGAGTGTATGTGTTAGGTAAGTTTTCAGATTAAAAGGACAAATGAAAGGCATTGGGGAAGAAAATGTGAATGAGAGTAATTAAGGTGGGTTAGTTTGTCAAGTCTGTCAAGGTATGTAGGAGGTTATAGGAGGGGAAGGAGATGCTGGCATAGTGTATGGAGGAATACAGATAACAGTTAGGGAGTGGGTTAAAGATGGGTGGAGAAACTTTGGTTAAACTGGGTACAGAGGGAGAGACTGTATCAAGATGGTTAAACTATAAATCTAGATTGAGTGGGGTTGGGTGGAATGGGGGGTAGGGTAGGGGAACAGACTGAGCCCAAGTGAAGTGAGGGCGGACAGAGCAGGTTGAGCCGACTCGTGGAAGTACCTCCAGAAACAATCAGCTAAATTGGATGAGTGTAATTTGGAAAAGAGTATTAAACATTAGTTCACCTTTTTATTATTATATTTTTGTTTTATACATGAGACAGGAGTCAGTGATGTGACTATTACTAGCAAATAATACTGATAGCTATTGATTACAACTTTTCCAGCAGTTAGGGAGAATAAATTTGCCAGTAAAGAGTTTAAGGGAGAGGGATGTTTTAAAAGTAGTGCCCCAATGCAAGACCAATGCTTATTAGTTAGAGGGGGAGGAGCAGTGCATGCGTGAATACTTGCCATACAGGTCTTCTCCCAGAATTTGCATAATAAACTAGAGAGAGATGACTATTGGAAATACTGCCACAAACAATCAGCTAAATTTGGTGAGTGTTAGCTTGACAAAGAATATAAAATATCAGTTCACTTTTTTATTATCATAATTTTGTTTTATACATGAGACAGGAGCCAGTGATATGACTATTATTAACAAATAATACTGATAGCTATTGATTATAACTTTTCCAGCAGTGTGCGGGAATAAAATTGCAAGTAAAAAGTATAAGGGAGAGAGATGTTAAGCAGGAAAGTGGAGGGGATGGGTAAGGCTGCGAGTAGGGTCCAGTCTAGGTGTGCTTGCCACTAAAAATGTCTTTAACAACAAAAAATATCAGTACAGTACAAGTTTCACAGAAACCGAGGTGCAATTAGGACCAGGAGGGCCAGATGCATACAAACGTAACCAAAGCAAGTTAGTTTAGCCATCTGCAATGGAGGGGTTGTTCACACTTCTGGAGGTTTCTGCAGGTTGAGTTTAGTAGGGTGCAGACTTAGTTTCAGATTGATGTTATCTAAACAGGAAAGAGATGAGAAAAGTGATGAACATACTTAAGTGAGATTAAAAATTAATAGACAAAATAAAATAAAATAAAACAAGAATGAGTAGGAAACTCTTGCATAATAACACATAAAATCTAAGCGGCAATGCTCATATTTGCTCGGAGTTAGTACAGAATGGCACAAAATACACTGAACCGACCAATATCGCCAACATCCTGGCAGACAGGTTCAGTGCAAACTTGACCCCCCTCTCACCCCCCAAAAGGACCCATAACCATACCAGAAGAATGTAGAGCCCCTGAAATCACAGACACTCAGGTTAAAACAGCCCTCTCCAAAGCCAAAAACACAGCATCAATGTGACCAGATGATGTCCCAGGTTGCGTCCTACATGAGCTCAAAGACGATCTAACCCCTCACCTAAACATACTGTTCAGACTCAGCCTCTCCTCATGCTACATACTCACAGAGTGGTGCACAGCAATGGTTATTCCACTCCACAAGGGTGGATCCACAGCAGATCCTGGGAACTATCACCCTATAATCTTGACTAGCTTGGTCTGCAAGGCTATGGAGCGCATCATCATGGAACTCATTAATAGGGATATTGGGAAAATCCAAACATTGGACCCTAACCAGTTCGGCATTGTTAAGGGCAGATCATGCCTCCAAAACCTGGTGGACTTTTTTAAGATAGTTACCAAGGCTATAGATGAGGGAAAGGTGGTACACACAACCTACCTAGACCTTGCAAAGGCCTTTGACACCATTCCCCATTCTGGTATTATAGACAAGCTCACCAGCCTGAACATAAACCCCTAGTTCACAAGATGGGTTGCCAACTGGCTCATGGACAGAACCCACATAGTGAGAGTTTCAGGAGCTAGGTCTGACTCTAAACCAGTTACAAGTGGCATTCCCCAGGGCTCAGTCCTAGGACCCCTCCTGTTCAGCATATACTTCTCAGAGGTACAGGCAAGCACAGGAGGACTATGGCTGACCACGTTCGCAGACGACTGCAAACCAAGGGCTATAATTGACCCTCCAGCTGACACAGACATCCTCCAAAAGGGTCTCACTGAGACGGATACCTGGTGTCAAAATCATGGCCTCAAGCTAAATGCCAAAAAGTGCATAGTCATCCCCTTTGGAAAAAACAAAGTACCCACAAACTACCACATAGGTGGTAGTCCACTAAATACGGAAAACGTAATAAGGGATCTGGGGAACGAAGTAGATAGTAATCTCTCCTTTGATAATCACATTGCCAAAGTGGTTAGAAAATCCTTCTATGTGGCCCACTTAATCACAAAAGGGTTCGCATCTAGAGCAAAAGAGGTCATTGTGCCCCTCTACTCATCACTCATCAGACCCATCTTAGAGTACAATGCCTCATTTGCGATGTACCTTACAAGACACCTGCAACAGCTGAAAAGACCACAGAAGTACCTCACCAAGAGGATCACTGGCCTCAAACAGATGCCCTATGCAGCTCGACTGAAGAATCTCCAGCTGTACTCAGTTGCATACAGCCTACTCAGAGGTGATCTCTGCCTGACATACAAGGCCATGTCCAACCCAGAATTGATGGACATGCTCCACCTAAAGAAACCTTATCCCCTTGAGCCACACGATCTAAGGATCTAAACCTCACCACAACAATAAATAGGGCATGCTGGAAGGATAGATTCCTATCCCAGTGACTTCCCATGCTTTGGAACAAGATTCCAATCTACATTAGGCAGAGCTCCTCGCTAGCACTCTTCAAGAGAAACCTTGATGAGTGGATGGGAAACAGAAAGTTTACCCCGGGGATCACTTCAGTGGCTCTGCTGGACAGAGGCACAGGGAACTAATCTAAGGGGACAGCGAAAGCAAACACATTCTGGCTAGGCTTATATGAACCTATATAAGAAATGTAATTGCAGTATAACACAACTTGCTGCACTACTTTCACAACAGAGATGATATTAAAGAATAGTGAGTGGAGAGAGAAAGTAGTTTTGGTAGAGAAAAATAGTATAGGGCTCACTGTGCTATGGTAACTGTAATGCCCCTGCACTGGCCCAGTAATAAAGGAGCCTCAATCCTCACCACTAGCACCAGTGAGGGACATGCACAGTGGGAGGATGACAAGTACACACACAGTAAAGTACAATTTCCCTTAAGAGCACACAGAGATCACAGTGAGTCTGGGACTGGTTTCTACCTCTTTCTCCAGATCCCTAATAAGACTCCCCACTGGCACAGCTGTAGGGTTAAGATCTCAGCTGAGCAGTCAAGCCAAAACCTCCAGCACCCTTTCTGCCCAACAGTGCTTTGTGTCCCTGGCCAAGTAGCTGACATACGCACTTTGAGATTTGATTTATAAACAAACACACACACACACTCCTGGGAAAGGCTAGCACAGGTTTACTAGCTATGCCACCTTCTGCCCAGAGTAAAAGGTAGTTATCAATGCCACCAACCAGCTCTTTATCAGTTACTATAAGACCCTTACAAAGGGTGACCAATTCTACCATGTAATGTTACTATTATCCAAACGTTAAGTGTGACCAACAGCAAGGCTATTGCAGTGGCCTATACAGTTTCACCAAATGCATATGCAAATAATCTAAGAGCTCAAATATCTCTAAACAAACCAGCCACAATTAAAATGTTTAAATATATTTAATAATAAATAATGAAAGAACAAACAATACTCAATAACTCAACACAGTGAAAACAGAGTTCAGAATCACAGGAAATATTTTAAAACAACATTGCAGGACAGTCTCAAATAAAAATAGAAAGCATCTAAACTAATATTACTATATTCCTATCTGTCTCTAAGAGAAATCATTGTACGTTGGTTACTTACTATTAGTAAGGCAAATGCAGATGAGTGGATGTTCTTGCCAGATCCAAACCTAAACACAAAATGCACAGATTCACTCTCTGAGATAGTTCTTAAATTACTATCAAACATTACTGCTGGGTCACCTATATGATATCACTCCTTATCACCTGCCCCCAGTTCCCAGACCAACAGAAACTTAAAATGTAGCACCTCTGTGTCAAAAATATGTATCTCTCAGATGTTTGCTCAGAACTGGAAGTCGTAAAACAATTAAGTACTTTTACATTTTAAACCTGGTAATTATTTCTCTCCAGGACAATAGAAAAAACTTCTAGCTGTTGACATCCAGTCTTCTTGCTGAAACTGAGATACCACAATTGTAAACAATTTCAACTTCTTTTCTTGAGGGTTTGCAACTTAACTCTGTATGTTCCAGATACTACTATTAAAACATACATCTGCACAGGTATATACATTTCTGTTCTTTTCCAGAAGGGTACACTTGGTTACATTCATGAAGCTCAGTTCATAACATATAGTTCAACACAACTTCTGCACCAGTAGTTTAATATACACATAACATATACTTCTCTTACATCTGTGAGAAAAGCCTATGTATCATATTAATATTCACAAATTATATATAATTATTTACAAAATTCCAGATAACTGGGATGGCAGCCTCACAATCCCTCCCCCCCAAAAAAAAACTCAAGCTAGTTTTTCAAGTGACCCTTGAGAAATGTTGCGTGTGAGGGTTGTGTCTATATGGGAATACCTTATCCCTTTCCATGTATTGAGGGCCCATCTTTGTTGACATTGCTAACCCCACTGTGGTGCTACACTGTCATTTCATATGCTTGCAACCCTAGGCTCCACCTTAGTAATGTGGCATTTTGCTGGCTGGCTCAATGTAGCCATATTAAGGAATTGTGGTATGTAACTACAGTGAATTTCTTTCTATACAAATAAGGCTGAAGTTTCTGCAGTTCCCACACTATGGCTAGACATTCCTTGTCTACAGCTGCATAGCATTCCTCCATGGGTTGGAGCCTACGACTGAAATAAACCACTGGATGCTCTTCTCCCTCTGAAAAAATCTGGCTGAGTACAGCCCCACCTGCACAACAAGTTCTTTGTTGCAGTCTGGACTGGCTAACACAGGGTGTCCTCCCAAAGCTTCATTAAGCTTCTAGAATGTCTGCTCACATGCTGGAGTCCACACTACCTTATCTGGCCTGTTTTTCCTTGTCAGGTCTGTGAGGGGAACAGCTATGGTAAGCATCTGACTCTGTGTGACTATTTAATTTCCTGTAGTCCACACAGAACCTGGTGCTGTCATCCTTCTTTGGTACCAGCACCACTGGGGAGGTCCAGGGAATACTGGACTCCTGAATTATCCCTAGTTCCAACATTTCCTGTATCTATTCCCTGAGACTCTGTTTGACTCTCTCAGTACCCTATAAGAGCCTGCTTAATAGGCCTTTGGGGTCCTGTATCCACATGGTGCTGCCCCTTCCACTGAGGTGTCAGTTTGAGCCTTGCTGAGGAGATTAGTCACCAGATCACACCTCAGACTCCTCCTGTAATCAACTGCAAATATTCAGCACAAGGGTCTCCCTATCATGGTAAGATTTCATCATGTTAACATGGTATAATTTTTGCCCGTGCCTCCTGCCTAGATGTTCTAGCATGTAGTTAACATCACTGACCTTGCTTACCACCTTGTAGGGTCCCTCTCAGGCTGCCTGCAGCTTGTTGTGTCTGACAGGAATGAGAACCATTACCTGCTGCCCTACAACATACTCTGTAGCTTGAGCATTCCTGTCATTCCAGACATTTTTCTGCTGTTGAGCTTCTGCCAGGTTATCCTGGGCCAAGACTATGAGTATCCTGAGCCTTGTTCTAAGGTTTAGGACATATGCCACAACAGACTCCTTGCGAGATTCACACTCACCTTCCCATTCATCTCGAATAAAATCTAGATGTCGCCTCACTCTATGCCCATACAACTCAAATGGTGAAAAAACTGTGAATTTCTGAGGAACCTCTCTGTAAGCAAACAACAGATGGGGCAAATATTTGTCTCACTCCCTCTTAAATTGGTCTGCAAATGCTTGTAACATGGACTTGAGAGTAAAGTTTAATCACTCAACAAGACCATTAGTCTTAAGATGGTAGGGGGTGATCTTTAGGTGCTTCACCCCACAGTACTTACACAGACAAGCCAGCATGTCTGACATGAAATTGACACCTCTGTCAGTCAGCATTTCTTTTGGGAAACCTGCCCTGCTGAATATCTCTAACAAATCATTTGCCACCTTTTCTGCCTCAATGGAAAACAGAGCCACCACCTCAGGGTATCTGGTAGCATAATCTGCTACCACTAGGATATACGTTTTCCCTGTGGAACTTGAGGTACTCAGAGGCTCCACAATATCCATAGCTACCCTCTGAAATGGCTCCTCAATCACAGGCAAAGGCATCAAAGGAGCTTTCACCTTGTCACCTGTTATGCTTACCTTTTGGCATTGCTCACAGGTCTTGCAGTACCCTGTTACATCTCAAGAAATCTCAGGCCAATAAAAGTTCTGTATAATACATCTCTTTGTATGCTTTATGCCCATATGACCTGCAAAGGGAATATCATGGGCTATGGCTAGAATTGTCAGACGGTAGGCTATTGGCACTACCAACTGCTGTATTCTCTCACCCTCTAGCCCTCACTCAGGGGTCCACTCTATACAGTAACCCTTTGTTCCAGTATACAGATTCTCCTTTCCCTTGAGAATCAGGGGCCTCACTAGTTACCTCTCTCAGGCCTTGTAATGTATGGTCTGAGAGCTGTGCCTGTTTCAACTCTCTCTTTGTAACCCTTCACAGCTCTCCTTCCACAGGAAGTTTGGTATCCTCTGACAGTGGTGTCTCACTGTCAGCCTGGGTACTACTACTACTACTCACCTCTGCCCTTGAAGTCACTCTGTCCAAGGGAACATCAGTACCCACAAGCAGCTGTGGCTCACCTTCAGTCTCACTGCTACAGGGTAGCTCTCTCCCAGAAGTAACCACCTCACCAGTCCTGGCTGCAAGTGTGTGGTCTGTCTGGGTCTCCCCCAGGCTACCAGACCCACATGCATGTCTCCAAGCCTGATTGTGTGTAAGTGCATGAACACATGGTACTGTATTATCAAAATCATTCTCTATCAGGACATCTGCAAGGATATCCTCAAACACACCTACTTCCTTGCTTCCTTTTCCACTCTCCCAGTCAAGGTCAACCCTAGCCAAAGGTATTTGGAATGGGGTCTCTCCTAAAGCTTTGACTGGAGTAGACTGCCCATGCAAGTAGTGCTCCCCTGTAACCATTGCAGGCCTCACAATGCTTAGGTCAGAGGCTGTGTGTCTCTTAGGCATGGCCTCTTTCCCATTCACTAAGGTAGGATATAACCTTTTGTGATAGTTTGGTACCCTTGTTGTCTTGAGACAACTTACTGCTGGCATTTTGTCATTCCCACTTACTGGCTCTCCCATCTTTTGTTCCCCACCTTGCCTCTGTGGATATCTATATGCTACATGGCCCCACTGGTTGCATGTAAAACATTTAACCCTAGGTCCTGGATCACGTACCTGCACTAGTGGCTTCCCCTGCTACTGGCGGACTCTGTTGAAGCAGTCTGGGCTGTCCACCATGAGTTCCCTTAGACCCATGAGCAGCACTGGATGTTCCTTTTCTGTGCAGTGATGCCCTGTTTGCTAGGTATATGTATCGCTCCTTTCCCAACTCATCTGCAGTAGAGCATTGTCTATCAGCTAACCAGATTCTCATGTCATAAGGCAAAGTGCTAAGGGCTTGTTCCCTCATTAAAAGGTCTGCCATCTCTTCAAAAGTGGTGATCTGACATCCACTCATTCACCTATGAAAATAAGTGCTTAGTTCACCAACATGTTCACACACACTTTCATCTGCCTTGTGTCTATGCTCACGAAACTTTTTCCTATAAGCTTCAGGTGTTAACATAAAAAAATCTAGCAAACAGTTCTTTACAACAGTACAATTTAAACTATCATCATTGGATAGTTTGGAAAGAACAGTTACAGCTCTACCATGGAGTAAGGGGGTAAGGAACTGTACCCAGAGCCCTTAGTCAACATTATACTGTTTACATATCCTCTCAAACATATGACTGAAACTATTAAAATTCTCCTCTGTAAATTGTGGAAGAAATTTACTGACTTTTGTTGCTTCTGGGGATTGGTTACTGCCTTTATTCTGGCGAAGAGTCAGCATCTCCTTTTCATGTTGCCTCTGCCTCCCCTTCTCCTCAGCCTCCAGACATCTCAGTCTCTCTGCTGCTTCTATTTCCAAATGCTTGGCCTCCATCTCAAGACTCTTTAACTCTGGATGGATTTTTAAGACCTCTGGAGAAAGGTTGAGCTGTCTATTCTCTGAGAGTTGTACATCTCCACGGCCAGTCTGATCATCCTCTTGGTTGCTATTCTCTGATGCAGCTGTGACTAAAGCTGGAATCATGTCTGCTTTAGTCAAGTTGGAATGCACCAGTCCTTTAGCCTGGCACACCTCAGTCAACTGGCTCCTTATCAGCTTGCCATACTCTGCTGACATGCTTGCCTGCTCTCCCTGACTAACTAAGCTAACAAAAAAAAAGCAGTTGTGATATGAACTCTGAATGTTCACTGTGTGGCTGATTTAGAGTACAAACACTTTCAGTCACCACTGTACACAGGTTATAAGAACTCAATGTCCACACCACTACAAGCCAGTTAATATGTGTTGTGGCTATCTCACCAGTATCAACCAATTAACATGTGATGTGGATATCCCACCACTACCAACCAATTAGTCTGTGACATCCCTGCACTGGCCCAGTAATCAAGGAGCCTCAATCCTCACCACTAGCACCAGTGATGGATGTGCAGATTAGGAGGATGAAAGTACACACAAAGTAAAGTACAATTTCCCTTAAGAGCACACATAGATTACAATCAGTCTGGGGCTGGTTTCTACCTTTTCTCCAGATCCCTAATAAGACTCCCCACTGGCACAGCTATAGGGTTAAGATCTCAGCAGAGTGGTCAAGCCAAAACCTCCAGAACCCACACTGTCAAACCAGTGCTTCATGTCCCTGATACACACTTTGAGATTTGATTTATATACAAACACACACACACACACACACACACACACACACACACACACACACACACACACACACACACACACACACGTCTGGGAAAGGCTGGCACATGGTTATGCCTCCTTCTGCCCAGACTAAAAGGCAGTTGTCACTGCCATCAACCAGCTCTTTATCAGCTACTATAAGGCCCTTACAAAGGGTGACCAGTTCTACTGTATAATGTTACTATTATCCAAATGGTAAATGTGACCAACAGCAAGGTTACTAGAGTGGCATATACAGTGTCACCAAATACATATGCAAGTACTCTAAGAGCTTAAATATCTCTAAACTAACCAGCCATGATTAAAAGGTTTAAATAGATTTAATAATAAATAATAAAAGAACATGACAATACTCAATAACTCAACATTGTGACAACAGAGTTCAGAATCACAGGAAATATTTTAAAACAACATTGCAGGACAGTCTCAAATAAATACAGAAAGCATCTAAACTAATCTTACAATATTTCTATCTCTAAGAGAAATCACTGTACCCTGGTTACTTACTATTAGCAAGGCAAATGCAGATGAGTGGATGTTCTTGCCAGGTCCAAAACCATACACAAAATACACAGACTCGCTCTCTGAGATAGTTCTTAAATTACTATCAAACATTACTGCTGGGTCAGCTAGATGACATCACTCCTTGTCACCTTCCCTCAGTTCCCAGGCCAATAGAAACTTAAAATTTAGCACCTCTGTGTCAGAAATACTTATCTCTCAGATGTTTTTTTTCAGAACTGGAAGTCATAAAACAATTGAGCCATCATCATCATCTTCTTTTGGCTTTTCCCATTAGGGGTCGCCACAGTGGATCATCTGTTTCCATTTCTTCCTGTCCTCTGCATCTTGTTCTGTCACACCAACTACCTGTATGTCCTCTCTCACCACATCCATAAACCTTATCTTAGGCCTTCCTCTTTTCCTGTTACCTGGTAGCTTCATCCTTAGCATATTTTTCCTAATATACTCAGGATCCCTCCTCAGCACATGTCCAATCCAACATAATCTTGCCTCTCTGGCTTTGTCTCCAAACCTTCCAACCTGGTCTGACCCTCTAATATACTTATTCCTGATCCTGCCCACCCTCGTCACACCCAGCTCAAATCTTAACATCTTTAACTCTTGCCACATCCAGCTCTAACTCCTACCTTTTTGTCAATGCCACTGTCTCCAACCCATATAACATATATGGTCTCACTACCCTCTTGTAGACCTTCCCTTTCACTCTTGCTCGTACTCGTCTGTCACAAATCACTCCTGACACTCTTTTCCACCCACTCCATCCTGCCTGTACTCTCTTCTTTACCTCTCTTCCACACTCACCATTACTCTGAACTATTGATCCCAAGTATTTAAACTCATCCACCTTTGCCACCTCTACTCCATGCATCCTCACCATTCCTCTATCCTCCCTCTCATTCACACATGTATATTCTGTCTTAGTCCTGCTGACCTTCATTCCTCTTTTGTCTAGAGCATATCTCCATCTCTCCAAGGTCTCCTCCACCTGTTCCCTACTCTCATTACAGATCACAATGTCATCTGCAAACATCATAGTCCACGGGGACTCCTGTCTGATCTCGTCTGTCAACCTGTGCATCGCCATTACAGATACAAAAGGGCTCAGAGCTGATCCTTGATGTAATCCCACCTCCACCTTAAATGCATCCGTTGCTCCCACCGCAGACCTCACCACTGTCACACTACCCTCGTACATATCCTGTACCACTCTTACATACTTCTCTGACACTCCCGGTTTCCTCATACAATACCACAACTCCTCTCTAGGCACCCTGGCATATGCTTTCTCTAAGTCTACAAAAACACAATGCAACTCCTTCTGACCTTTTCTGTACTTCTCCATCAACACTCTCAGAGCAAACATCGCATCTGTAGTGCTCTTTCCCGGCATGAAACCATACTGTTGATCACTTATCATCATGTCCCTTCTTAACCTAGCTTCAACTACTATTTCCCATAACTTCATGCTGTGACTGATCAATTTATTCCCTATGTAGTTGCTACAGCTCTGCACATCACCGTTATTCTTAAAAATCAGTACCAAAACACTTTTTCTCCATTCCTCAGGCATCCTCTCATTTTCCAAGATTTCATTAAACAATCTGGTTAAAAACTCCACTGCCATTTCAACTAAACACCTCCATGCTTCCACAGGTATGCCATCTGGACCAACAGCCTTTCCATTTTTCATCCTCATCATAGCTATCCTTACTTCCTCCTTGCTAATCCATTGCACTTCATGACTCACTATCCCTACATCATCCAATCTTCTCTCCCTCTCATTCTCTTCATTCATCAACCCTTCAAAGTACTCTTTCCATTTGCTCAACACACTCTCCTCAATTGTGAATATGTTTCCCTCATTATCCTTTATCACCTTTACCTGCAGCACATCTTTCCTAGCTCGTTCCCTCTATCTAGCCAATTGGTACAGGTCCTTTTCTCCCTCCTTAGTGTCCAACCTTTCATACAGCTCTTCATATGACTTATCCTTAGCCTTCATCACCTCTGTCTTTGCCATGCACCTCATCTCCTTATACTCTTGCCTACTTTCTTCATCTCTCTGAAAATCCCACTTCTTCTTTGCCAACCTCTTTCTCTGTATACTCTCCTGTACTTCCTAATTCCACCACCATGTCTCCTTGTCATCCAATTGAGTACTTTTACATTTTAAACCTAGCAATTATTTATCTCCAGGACAATACAAAAAAAAACTTCTAGCTGTAGACATCCTGTCTTCTTGCTGAAACTGAGAGATACCACAGTCGTAAACAATTTTGGCTTACTTTCTTAAGGGTTTGCAAGTTAACTCTGTATGTTCCAGCTGCTATTATTAAAACATACATTTGCACAGGTATATGGGTTTCTGTTCTTTTCCAGTAGTGTACACTGTGGTTACATTCTTGAAGCTTAGTACATAACATACAGTTCAGCACACACTCCTGCACCGTTAGTTTAATATACACATAACATATAGCTCTCTTACATTTATAAGACAAGCCTATGGATCATATTAATATTCACAAATGACATGATTATTTACAGAATTCCAGATAGCTGGGCTGGCAGCCTCACATTAACATACACTTGAAAATAGTAACAACTTATTTACCGGCACAAAGTCTTAGTTGTTGAGCATTATACAACATTGCTAAAACTGTAACACACAGCATTATACCACATTGCTAAAACTGAGTCACAAAGCTGTTGATAATACACATGGTATGAATTCTAAACACTTTGTGAGTGAATTATAATTGCTAAGAACACTTTGTGAGTGAATTAAGCAAGAGTGCTTACAAAAGCAGCTAGTCTTTCATGTCATAAGACATAATACAGAAATCATCCCAGGTAACACATTACTGCTAACAAGATGACTAACTGCAGGATAAACAAACTGATGTAGTTGGAATGTCAATGCAGTTGATATTGTGCAAAAATTACATAATGCAGTTCAAAACAACAAGGTATAAGAGAAAGAATAAAATACATTAACTTACATGGTGAGCATATAGGGCGCTACTAGGGGATGCAGCAGTCTGAAGGTATATTTTAAAAATGGCGCCCTTGGGCAAGACCAATACATTTTAGTTTTAAGGAGGAGGGGCACTGCTAGTGTGAATTCTTGCCATGCAGGTTTACTTCCAGAATTTGCATAATAAACTAGAGAGAGACGACTCGTGGAAGTACCTCCAAAAACAATCAGCTAAATTGGGTGAGTGTTAGTTTGGCAAACAGTATCAAATGTCAATTCACTTTTTTATTATTATATTTTTGATTTATACATGCCATGGGAGTCAGCAATATGACTATTATTAGCAAATAATACTGATAGCTATTGATTACAACTTTTCCAGCAGTTAGAGGGAATAAAATTGCCAGTAAAGAGTTTAAGGAAGAGGGATGTTAAGCTGGAAGGCAGAGGGGGTGGTGGAAGGCTATAGGTAGAATCCACTCTAGGTGTGCCCATCGCTAAAAATGTCTTTAACAACAAGAAATAGCAGTACATCATGAGTTTCACAGAAACCAAAGTGTAATTCAGCCCAGGAGGGCCAGATAAGCTGTCTACAATGTAGGGTTTTGTGCACTTTGGGTGGTTTCTGCAGGTTGAGTTTAGAAGGGTGCAGACTTAGGTTCATAGGTTGGTACTAGGCTATGTGCCTGAAGGCATTTATAAGCCTAGCCAGAATGTGTTGACTTTCACTGCCCCCTTAGATTAGTTCTCTGTGCCTCTGTCCAGCAGAGCCACTGAAGTGATCCCCGGGGTAAACTTTCTCTTTCCCATCCACTCGCCAAGGTTTCACTTGAAAAATGCTAGCAAGGAGCTCTGCCTTATGTAGATTGGAATCTTGTTCCAAAGTATGGGAAGTCTCTGGGACAGGGATCTATCCCTCCAGCACGTCCTATTTATTGTTGTGGTGAGGTTTAGATCCCTAGAGCATGTGGCGCAAGGGGATAAGGTTTTCTTTAGGTGGAGCATGTCCATCAATTCTGGGTTGGACATGGCCTTGTATGTCAGGCAGAGATCACCGCTGAGCAGGCGGTATGCAACCGAGTACAGCTGAAGTTTCTTCAGTTGAGCTGCATAGGGCATCTGTTTGAGGTCAGTGATCCTCTTGGTGAGGTACTTCTGTAGTCCTTCCAGCTGTTGCAGATGTCTTGTAAGGTACATCCCAAAAGGGGTGTTGTACTCTATGATGGGTCTGATGAGTGATGAGTAGAGGGGCACAATGACCTCTTTTGATCTGGATGCAAACCCTTTTGTGATTAGCTGGGCCAGATAGAAGGATTTTCTAACCACTTTGGCAATGTGATTATCAAAGGAGAGATTACTATCTACTTCGGTCCCCAGATCCCTTATTACATTTTCCATATTTAGGGAACTACCACCTATGTGGTAGTTTGTGGGTACTTTGTTTTTTCCAAAGGGGATGACTATGCACTTTTTGGCATTTAGCTTGAGGTCATGATTTTGACACTACGTATCCATCTCAGTGAGACCCTTTTGGAGGATGTCTGTGTCAGCCGGTGAGTTAATTGTAGCCCTTAGCTTGCAGTTGTCTGCAAACTTGATTAGCATAGTCCTCCTGTGCTTGTCTGTACCACTGAGAAGTATATGTCGAACAGAAGGGGTCCTAGGACAGAGCCCTGGGGAATGCCACTTGTAACCGCTTTAGAGTCAGACCTAGCTCCTGCAACTCTAACCATGTGGGTTCTGTCCGTGAAACAATTGGAAACCCATCTAGTGACATAGGGGTTTATGTTCAGGCTGGTTTGCTTGTCTATATTACCAGAATGGGGAATAGTGTCGAAGGCCTTTGCGAGGTCTAGGTAGGCTGTGTATACCACCTTTCACTTATCTATAGCCTTGGTAACTGTCTCAATGAAGTCCACTAGGTTTAGGAGGCATGATCTGCCCTTAACAAAGCCGAACTGGGTAGCGTCTAGTGTTTGGAGGTTCTCAATGTCTCTGTTAATGAGTTCCATGATGATGCACTCCATAGCGTTGCAGAACAAGCTAGTCAGGCTAGTTCATGGGGTCTGTTGTGGCTCCATTGCTGTGCACCATGCTATGGTTATGTAGCCTGTGGAGAGGCTGAGTTTGAACAGTGTGTTTAGGTGAGAGGTTAGTTCTTATTTGAGCTCATGTAGGACACAGCCTGGGACACTGCCCACTCCCATTGATGCTGTGGTTTTGGTTTTGGAGAGGGCTATTTTAGCCCAAGTGTCTGTGATTTCAGGGGCTCTACATTCTTCTGGTATGGTTATGGACCCTTTTGGGGGTGAGATGGGGGTGAAGTTTGCACTGAACCTGTCTGCCAGGATAATGGTAATATTGGTTGGTTCAATGTATTTTGTGCCATTCTGCACTAACTCTGAGCAGATCTGAGCATTGCTGCTTAGATTCTTGACATAGTTAAAAAATGCCTTGTGGTTATCTTTGGAGTCCTTGGCAAGTTTTCTTTCAAAGCTCGCCTTGGACGATTTTATGAGGGATCGTAGTTTCTTGCTGATACTGATCAGGGATGTCTTCCCTTCTTGGGATTTTACTCTTTTCTGTACTAGTTTCCTTCTTCCATTGTAAAGCTTGTTTATGGCAGGGGTCCACCAGACTGGTTTCCTTTTCTTGGAGGAGTGAGTCTTGGTTTTGCTTGGGATAGCACAATCCATGCATTCTTGTAGGTGCCCGTAGAATGCATTAGTAAAGGATTTTGCAGTTTGGACAGCGTTATTCTATAGCATTGGGACTTTGAAACTTTCCACCTCAGTCTTAAGTAATGCGAAGTTTGCTTTTGAAAAGTTTTTCATGGTGGTTTCCTTGTCCGGGGGTGGGGGTGGTATGTGGATATCCAAAGTGATTTGTTTATGGTCAGATCTAACCAGCGAGGGGTTGACCTCTGGTGTGGAACACCGGTCGCCCATGTTGGTGATGACCAGGTCCAATATGTTATCACCTCTGGTGGGAGTGTTGACCAGTTGTTCCAGGGCATTTGAGTTTATAAATTCTAGGAAATGCTGGGCAAGAGAGTTCGTACTTGAGTAGTTCTCCCAGTTAATGTTTGGGTAGTTTAAATCACCCAATATTAGGGTGTTTGGTAGGACCTTTATGTTACTCAGTGTTTCCAGAAATGAGGAATGGAGGTCCTGGGACATGGTGGGTGATCTGTAGCAAGCTACAATTTGAAATGCAGTTTTGCCCATCATTAGTTGCACGTGGATAATCTCTGAAGCATCGTGCTGTGCCACTAACCTGGAGGTGTGGGTATCCTTGATGAATATGGATACTCCTCCGCTTTTTGTATTTCGGTCCGGGTTCTGTGGCTGAAATGTACGGTATGAGTTGTAGCCTGGTTGTGCTGGGGTGCTCAATGGAGCCTTAAACCAGGTTTCTGTTACAGCACATATATTGATTTTCTCCATACTGAGGAGTGCCTCAAGTGTGTGCATTTTGAGATTTAGACTTCTAGCATTCAGTAGTATTACCCTCAAATTTTTGTTACTTGTGCTATTTACGGTGATGGGTTTGTCTTTTGAGCCTTGCCTAAAAAAGGCACGATGGGGGTGGCAAGAGCCTTGGCCAGTATTCGAAAGCCTAAGAGTGACAGGTGCAAGCCATCTCTAGCGAAGCAGTGTGGCTTGTCGAGCATGTCATCCCAGGCAGACAGACACTGGATCTCCTTTGAATGACACCAGAAACTTAGCCAATTGTTGAAATTGATATTTTTTTCTTTATACCGTATCATTTTTGGTGAGGGCAGAATGCTATTCAGGGTCAGGGTCATACCGGCCTGGGCTACATGATCAGAGAGCTCTTCCATGTCTCTTTTCATGCAGTCCAGGGAGGTATGGCTCAGGTCATTCACACCAACATGGACAATGACAGAGTCATATTTATACTTGTTCTGGAGTGACCGGAGTGCTTCTGTTATGTGGCGGATCCTGGCACCCGACAGGCAGCTAACAGTAACCTTCTCCTTATTCAGCTTAGTGAGTGGGACGTCAGTGTGCCTGACTATAGAGTCACCTATTACTAGTATGTTGGGTATGTTGTTTTGCCTTGAGGGCTGTGATTGCGTGGCACACTGGTTTTGTGAAGTATGTGTTTCATGGTTTGTGTTGGGGGGTGGAGGTTGCTTGGATATCTGCTTTTGAGGGCGCTGTTGCTTTTGCAGATTTTTATTTAGAGCCTCCAAATATGTTTTTGTGTATTTACATGTATTTTTGTGCCAGTGCTGGTTTAATGGGTCTAAGTAAGACTGGTGGTGTGATGCCAGTATTTCACTTCTCCTCTTGACTGTCTGATCCAGTCTTGGGTTGAGAGAGCTTAGCCTGCAGTTTGGCTGTATAATTGCATCTCTTGCATGTATTCATGTTTGGTGGTAGGAGGGGAGTGTTGTCTGTGTACATGAGGCAGTTGTAACATTGCCTCAAAATGCCCAAATTCATCAGATGGACTGGAGAGTACACCTGAAACTGCCCTTTGGACATGCCTGGATAGGTACAGTAAACTGTTTTACTGAATGGCTGGTAAGGTCGAATAAAGAGCTGTGTCCTTCTGTAGTGCTAGGGTTTATAAGTGCTTGCTATGAGTTTTGAGCAAGTGCCAGGCTGAGAAATGAATGGCTTGAGTGCTTAAGTTGAAAGTTTGTCTAGTTCCAAGGGAAAAATTGAAGAGGAGACTTTGTGGAGCCGGAAATAGTTATACCCTAGCTAATAGACGCTGCCCAGCGTGCAAAACCGGGAAAATGTGGTTTTTATGGCAGGGAAATAAAAGAGATAGAAATTAGCCCAAAATGGCCAATAAACTACTACTTTCTAGGCTGAAACCACTCCTCCAGGGACAGATAGGCTGCTCAAAGCTCCCCTCTTTCACAGGTGAACAAAGAAACTTCCTTCTATCCAAGTCAGGTATGGGCAAACACAGAGATTTGTAACACAGCCCTGAATTCAGCACTAACCTGAAAACTGGACTATACTAGCTTAGAAAGGTGGGAAACAAGTATATATCTTTTTTTTCAGAAAATAAAGCAAATACAATAAAAAAAAAACACTTTAAATGCGCATAAAAAGATGCTTATTGTTATATATCTCAGTTCAGAGTTGTAGTCAATGCCCCTAGTAATAAAGTAGAAAGAAACAGAAATACAGTAAAAGCAGATGAATAAAGTGCAAAATTATATATATATATATATATATATATATATATATATATATATATATATATATATATATATTTAAAAACAATAGAAAACAAACAATCTGATTTAAACAAGTTATTCAATTAACCAGAAAAAAAACTCAAAACTGAACCCTGTTCCAGCAGTCTTCAAATCTTCATTTCAGATTGGGGCTATAAACTTAACCAAAGCAAGTTATTTTAAGCCATCCGCAATGTAGGGTTGTTCGCAGTTCGGGTGGTTTCTGCAGGTTGAGTCTAGCAGTGTGTGGACATCATTTCAGATTGGTGTTACATGGCAAGCACACCGTGCGGGAGCTAATAGAGGATGCAGCACTCACTGAACACAATTTTTTGTGCCATCATTACATTTATATTAATTGTATGGAAATTCCTACACAATGTTATAGTCACACATCACATCTTATGTACCTGCTTGCACAATATAATGCTATAACTACAAGTGAACTCTGTGTGTAATAATATTGACCAATTTGCTCTGCATGTTTTAGCCGTGCTCATATATTAAGCAGTAAAAATACTAATGCAAAGTAAGCATATTCTCAGGTGTTTGATCTCTAGTGAATCTTCCAGACAAGATGTAACTTGTACAATTGAAACAAGAACACTTTTTCACTACTTTTCCACATCCAAGCAAGATCTGTGGTAACAATGAAAGTTGTATAAATATATGTGACAAACTAAAGAGAAATATGCTAGCTCTTCTTAGCTACTCTGTACTTTGTACTTATTTATTTTAACTTGTTACTGCTAGATGACATTTTATCTGTATTCCTGATGATGGAAACCTGATACATACTGCAATATGTTAATTTTCATCTGTTGAAAAAGTGGGTCACTCTATAGCATTCAAGTAGGCTAGGCCCAGAGTTTCAGAGAACTTTTCTGAAACCAAGTCCCATGGGTGACACATTCTGAGATGGGAGGACACAGTCAAATATAAATTAGCAGTGGACTGTTGGGCTTTTAGTGCTGTATTTCATTCTAGATAAAATTAGAATACATAAATCAGGCTTATTCTCTGCATGTTTCAAATCAAAGTCCCTGACAACTTTGCAGAAATGTTTCCTAAATGTGATATACATAAATACTGATGATCAAATAAAGGACAGCTAACAAATACATTTTCTAATCAATGTCAGGAACTGCAGCACAGTTGTGTACAGAGCATTTTTGTTAGTGTTAGGAAGGCATCAGAAAACTTTAGACTGTGCAGTAAGGCCAATACCTCCCAGCCTTCTGTGTATCATTATTTGCTTACTGATGGAGTTAGAGACAAACTCATATCCCAGAGGCCCTTTATGAACTTATTTGCATAGCTTGCAGCACAGCCTCTGTCTACAAACATTGCCAGACAATCCCTGATTTATCAAGGGCGACTCAGGATCACATTTTCTAACACTGCCCTTTCATCACAGTACTTGATCATTACTAGTGAGAAACTAAAATAGGCTCATTGCAGTTTAGTGAACCACATGTCCTGACCCACTCCTGAAAAAAGTAGAAGCCAAGAATTTCCCTTGCAACATAGCTGCTGTTGTTGTACATTTACTACCCGAAAATCACTATAAATCCAAAATTATGTTAAGATTACACATCTCACACAGGCTGTAATCCATACAATTGTAAAAGTAAAATGCAACACTGATTCTGTGGTGTGTGTTATCTTCCTCTTCTTACCACTCCACTACTCCCCACCAGTTCTGCAGAAAATTAAAATTCAGATTTATATCTTGTGATCCAAAGTCCTGCTACTTTTGTAAAGTTCCAGATCTCGGGAAAAGTAGAATTATTTCCCAGTCAACACTAGCCTAGGGCTGTAGTGTCAGATCCCTAAAATGCATTATAAAGATAGATAGACACAGATATATATATATATATATATATATATATATATATATATATATATATATATATATATATATATATATATATATACAGAGAGAGAGAGAGCGAGAGAGAGTTATAGTTATTATTCTGGCAACCTTACCACCTACCTTATCCACTCCATCTCCTACCCTTGCTCAGGATAATATTTATAATGGAAGAAATGTTGAATCAAGAACCTGAAAATGTATAATGATATTTATGCTGTTGCTTTTCCCTGGTTATTTTCATTTTAATTCAGTCAGCAAATTCTAATTTCTGCTTCTATGCTTTCATTTCACATTTGACATTTAGCTTTTTGAAAATGGGGTATCGTTTTTAGAGCACTGCTAGGCTTTACATTCACGTGTCTATCTGGATTACAAGTGCTGTTTGGGTTAATAGAAGGAGTGTATTTGCTTGCAGAAAATAATGAACCTGGATATGAATTAAATTAATTAGTTTACATTTCATGATTCAGTCACTTCAGTTTCAAAAGGTTTGCTTGACTTTTTTTCCTGTCCATTCTGCCTCCACTGTCCTTATTAAATACTTTCCCTTAGTGGGTAGTGCAGACATAATCACTTTCATTTAAGTTTACATCTCATTACGCAAGGCTTTTAACCTAAGTATATTGAATTATATTTGTTGGCTATTTTATTTTTTTTGTCTTCTGACTTCATTTATTTATTATACCATCACAGCATGCATTTATTTAAATCAATTTTCAGTGCCCTGTTGCTAATACTAAATTGTACTTAAAAAGGAATAACACATTTTGTACATTAACAAAACATATGATACAAGTTTTCACCTGATGTTGCTTTATCAGGGGACCCTTACTGATATTATTAATATTTTGAAACTGATTTGATTGAGCTAGACTAAAGTACTTTGCACATGTGTGTGCCTGGCACAATGATGAAATAAATGTTAGTAGCAGAAAAGGTAGTAATTATATTGTGTTGCATATAAACCTTAATGTCAGATGAGGGTGTAAAAGTATAACAAACTGTTATGTTATGACAGAGTGCAGATAGTACCTTTTTATTCTTTAAAGTTTTGCTGAGAAATAAATTATTGTTGAGCAAATAACGGGCAGTTTGCAAACAAAGAACATTATCCAATGTTAGGAGCTGCAGTAGAATGGTATAGTGAGGGCACATTCTGAATGCACTCGTAATGTATAGCTACTGTGTATGTTAAAGCATTCATTTATATTTCATGTAACACATCTGGTAACTTGGATATTTAGGTCTGTTTTTTTTTTTTTGATATACTGCTATTGACTTACCAGCCATGTTGTATTCTGTCAGATTGTACACCAAGAAAGAACACCATGGTGAGCAACGATGATGTCAGACCGCAGTGCCTTTCACAATGTTTTATGTATGCATGTGTCTGTTCATTTACAAGATAAGCTGACTGATCAAAACATTTTTAGATATATCCAAGTCACATGTAATGCATAACAGCCAGTCTCCAAAGACTGACACAAGTCAGTTACACAACATACAAAGACTGACACAGGTCAACTAAACAACAAACAGAAGAGGAAAACACTTAAGTTGCAGAATAATGAGAGGTAACAGTAAATGCAATTACCAAGAAGAGTGAAATAGTCACTTGCGATGACAACCTCAAACCAGCATAGATAATGTATGTCTGAATGTGAAAAGTGGTGCTTCTAGAATGATGACTACAATGGATTCAAAGGAAGGGTCTGCAACAATACATGATCATACCCTGCTAACCTGCTAAGTCACAGTAAAATGCATTCACTGTTCAGTGATGTATTATTTTATTTGTTTCACTACTCACTGCTGGTTGAGAGGCAAATGTTTGGGGGATACTTTTCATCCGTTATCTCTTATGAGACAGCTAGTGTTTCCTGAGAATTGTCATATTGTCTGATTGCAAACAGAGGTATGCCTAGGGTGCGTTGCTGTACTCCCTCCAGTTATAACATACCCAAAAGTAAGAGCTAGACAAGTGGCATGCTCCAGCAGCAAAAACAGGTTCACATGTCAGGGGTCTTGCTTGTATTCTCCCCTATAATTTCTTCTTCATGAAGCTTGCACCAGGTGCAGGCGCAGCATCGGCGTTCTAACACCAACTATTAAGTCGGCGTACTATATGCCCATTTAGAGAGCATATTTTTTTCATTTTAGTTGCATTTATTTATTAACTGCCTAAATGACCAGACCTACGTTAACGCGTTTCAGACATTATTCTAGAAAGAAATGGTAAGGGAAAGCATAGTATATGAACGGTTTTCACCACCAATTAACCAGGATGTTTTGGGAGTACAAAGAAACTTGAACACCTCAACAAAACTCACAGACCCTAGAAGAGGACACACATACTTTTCTCAGACATTAATATGAGGTCTGAACTGCATCTAGGGCTTAGGACAAATAATCATCAACTACTGAGCCAGCTGATAAAATCATATAATAATGCATTCTAAATTATGTACAATTTATTCAGTAAATTCTGATTACAGGAAGACAGAAATGTGTGAGCTGCATGCTGTGGTACTAAACAACATGCACTCTCCTATGCTGGAAGGGATTTATACAGTCAGAACATGTCATAGTTTGCTGTTCTCATGGCATTGGTAAACAGTAAATGCAGGCAAGGATATGTAAATGATTAGAATGGAGTAATGTTTGGTGTAAAGATTCATAAAAAGAGACCTTGTCCTCCTGTAACTTTTATGTGTTTTAGCCTTCAATGTCTGCTGTTACCAACTTAAGAAAGGTTTCCGGTGTGACCTATCCTTACCCTCACTTCATCACAATATTCCATTGTTGTCCACTGATGCTCAGCTTGTGCTAAACATGCACACCACCCATCAATTTTGTTAATCAGTAAACGTCTATAGCTTCACTCATCACAGTTGTTACTGGCTGAAATAATTACACATCTTCTGGCTGTCATAGCACAGCTGACAGCTGCTGACACCTAACCCTTCCAATATTCGTAAGCATTACTTACAGCAGAACAGAGCATTTGGCTTAATTTTTTTCTACAGTACTACTACTACATTTTCATGTAATGCTGTAAGACTTCCTATTAAAGAACTTATGTTTATATTGCCCTACAGACCATTTACATTCCATGTAACACACTTACTTGACTGATTATTTCAAGCATCACTATAAACTGGCTTATTCCTAGCATGGAATGGTCCCACTGGCCGACTACAAGAATGAATGAATGACACTGCTTGGCACCATTCATTTAAACAGATATAACCACTATAAGATACTAAATATCAGATTCCAGACTGCTATGTAAGCTAAGATGGTATCAAAAGCACTGATAACCATATGAGATTGCCATGATTTTCAATTCCTGGGTAGCAGAGTCTGGTGAAGAAAAGTTCACTTCTTCATATCTTCTTCCACAAATTCTTAAACTTCCGCTTGATAGCCAGACTAATTAGTAGTTGGAAAATAGCTTGGAACAATAACCAGCATTCAGTTGCTTCTTTGTGGAAGGGATGGTAAAAGGTTATAAGAAGGTTTTAAAACTGCAGTAAAGGTATTTTATTTTCCATCAGATAATTTCACTTGAGGTTGCTAAGAAGGATCTATTACTGTTTTCACCTTTCTGCCTTATAGTTCACCTTGCATCTTTTTTCAAAACTCATAAAAGTGAAAAGGTGTAGACTTCCAGCTGGTAGTAGTTAAGGGGACTATGTAGGCCTCTTTCTTTACATGATAACCAAACATGAGCTGCCTGTATTCAAGAATAGCTATTTAGGTAACTGGAACCTGCAGACAGACAGCATACCCAAAGTCTTCTCTCTGCCTTAAACAATAACAAAACTGTATGCGCTGGATAAATGTTTCACCAAACACCACAAAGAATACAGTCCAGCAAAAATCAGTAAGGTGATGCAAAAGCAAGCTCTCTTCATAAAATTAACAGATTTTATTGGGACAATCATAAGCACTTTCACAGTATTGGAACTGCTTATTCAGATGTATACAATCACTACAAAGCCTTCTCTTTTATAAAAAAACTTTTAGTCACATGGAGCAAAAAACAATTACCTCTTAAAGAAACAACACTCTAATTCATATAAATATTCTAATTTTTTTTTAAATTTTACAACATACACAACTATATATTAAATATATGTATAGTGCTTATATCAAAAACTTATAACAAAATATCTTTCTATCTAAGTAGGGGACATTCTTTAACATAGGTTTTATCGGGACTTTATCATTGAGGCCTGAGCCAATATCAGCTCTGAGCCTAATTATCCATTTACTCTCTAAAGACTCAGTTGCATTACATATGTCACCACCTCTCAGACCTATTTCTACTTTGCCTGTAACTAAAAACTTAAACTTATGTGCAGGGGAAGTTTCTCTCACATGTTTAACGAGAGCATTACTTCTAGTACCATTCCTAATACTACATAAATGCTCCCTTCACAATCTTTCAGACACCTGTCTTCCCTCCATAAAAGTTTTTACATATAACACAATGTGCCAGGTATACTATATGCATACTATTACATGTAGCCTCAACATTAAACCTATAAATTCTATCCTCATCCGGATATAAAAATTCCCCTGAACTATCTATATACTCAATAATTACAACTGTGACATGGTCTGGTGACAAAATTACTACCATTCTTCTTATACTGAACTCTTCTTGGTCCTACAAGATACTAAGGGTAACATAACATCTGTTTCAAAGATTTTTTCTTCTTATACACAAACTTGCGACCTCTCTCACTATTTTCTTTAAATCTGAGTTTGTAGTCATAATACTCCAGTGTTTCTTAATAATATTAATTATACCTTCAGAAATTTTAGAAAACGTCACTGGTACTCTACACCTACTATCATTGGAATACTTATTTGTAGATAAATGTGAATTAGACGAAAAGTATGGTCTCCTCTCATCTCTTCTACTTCTAATCATACATTCTAATGAGCTTTGTACTTTATGTTTACTATATCCTCTCTTTACAAATCTGTCTTCTAAATCCACTATCTCTTTCAAAAAATTATCTTCACTTGCATTTACTCGAGATATCCTTAAACCTTGTCCCTCTACAACATTCTTAAAAATATGATGTGGATGCATGCTACTGTGATGTATAAAGGTATTTTTATGGCAAGGCTACCTATATAGCAATGTGTCAATGGTGCCATCTTGCTCCAACTTAATTAGCACATCCAGATAACTAATTTCTCTATTAGAATGGCTCGAAGCAAACTTCAAAAAAGTAGTACTACTATTTATATGCTCAATGAAATTCACTAACTCTTGCTCAGTCCCATCCCAAATCATAAATAAATCATCCACAAACCTTCTATAAAACGCAACATTTACAGAAAAAGAACTTTTAAAAACATTAATCAATTCCCAAATCAACATAATGTTGGCGTAGCTATTGGCACAAGATGTGCCCATAGCTACGCCATCCTTCTGCAAATAATAATTCTCATTAAACAAAAACACATTATTATACAATATTAATTCAACCAAAACACATAGTAGACCTATCTCTCTGCCTTAGTTTTGGACTGCCTTAGTGAGTGCAGGAAACATTGTTTTTCACTTGAGAAGCACAGCACTACTGTAATACATGATAGCTTTCACAGTTGCTTGACTGATTTTGATGCTCTTGATGCAGTTGTCCAGCATATTTCCAGAAGCCTTTACAAAGAATGAAGTCTAATAGGTGAATAATAAATGCCTGATGATACAGTCAAAAATTCTTTCTGATGTTCAGTTAAAAACAAACCTTACACATTCTGAAAAATCCTTTCACTAACAGTACCAAAAGATAAGATACACACACCAACACATTGCATAACACTAAGCCTATCCCTTTACCCAGCTCTTACTCTAAGCATAATTGCAAATAATCTCACACATACACACACACACACACACACACACACACGCACACACACACACACACACACACACACACACACACACACACACACACAAAAACCACACACACACATACACACACACACACACACACACACACACACACACACACACACACACACACACACACACATACCATCACACACACACACATATACACACACACAGATGTATATATACACACACACACACACACACACACACACACAGACACACACACGCGCACATACACACACACACACACACACACACACACACACACACACACACAAAATAAAAACACTCCCCCCACATACAGACATACTCCCACCCCAAATCTGAAACTTTCAGTATATCCAGTAGTGTAAGCATTAAAACAACACTCACATAACATTATCAAAAGCATTTCTCTTCTAATACATATGCATTTGGCAATCCTCATTTCACTTAATCCAGCATTTGGCAAAGTGTACATTCAATAATAATAAACACCAGTGCATTATCTCAAGATACTGTACATTCAGCAGAGTGAACTGCTTCCATATAGACTGAGATGTAAGAGTGCATTTAATTTCTTCAAATAATTCTTTTGGTTGTCTTGTCGATGTGGAGATACAGTGAGTATACAAATAAGTGAATGCATATTTGTGCAAGTGCTGTGAATTTGAATATGTGAATAGGGTACTTTCTTTCAACTAGTTAGAGGTAGGGGTGTGTGTGTGCGTGTGTGTGTGTGTGTGTGTGTGTGTGTGTGTGTGTGTGTGTGTGTGTGTGTGTGTGTGTGTGTGTGTGTGTGTGTGTGTGTGTGTTTGGAGAAGCTAGGCAAGTACTACAACATTGTATATGAAGCAACTTCACTTTATTAAAACAATAAAACCAGTATCATAAGCACTTTCAGGTAAATCCCTTCATCAGATGATAAAACACTAGTAAAAACATAGTCCCTGGGATTCATGAAGCTTGCGCCAGGTGCAGGCGCAACATCGACATTCTAATACCAAATATGTCCGCTGAGCAATTCAGGTATGAGCTGTTTCCATGTGCACTACCTGCGCACGCTACGCCCGCACAACTCCTGAGCATTGTATGCTAATTACCCCATGTGCAGCAGTGTAGCATGCAAATGAAGGTGTGTAGCGATTCAGGAAGTGGCGCAGGCATAGTGTAAGCATGCAGAAATGTAAACCGTAGAAAACGTTTTACATTTTTGCAAACATAAAATCGAAGCCTGGACAGCCGACCAAACACATGTATTATAATGTTAATATATGCCAATGGCTAAATATATAGCCATTGGCATTAAAAAAATGTACAAAATATAAAATTAACATTTAATATATATAGTCGCACTATCACGACAGGGAAGAGCAGGGCAGCAGTGCACAAAGGGGATCGCAAAGAATATATAAAAATATAGAATAAAACCGCAATGAAACATATATCACGATTTCCCCATAACATTCAATGGCAGGCATGCTACACCACACTCATGGCGCAAGGGTTGCTAAAGGGCAGTGACAGTGTTATGCACAGTAGCTAGGCATTAGTAGGCAATGCCGTGCAAATGAGAGGAGTAATAGTGAATCACAGATTCCCCACTGGTGTAAGGATGCACCTCACAGCGTAGCGTTATAACACTGAGGTGAGCCCTTGAGATAAAGATGACATCAAGAGAGGGGTGTGTCGGCATTGCTGTAAGCACATTGTAACTATATTTTTTAACTTTTCTTTATACACCATCCACCACTTTGTCAAACTGTCATAAAATTGCTTCATTGTCATATGATCTTCCCACAGTTGCCCTCTTTCTTTTTAAGACATTCCTTTCCTGATATTTTTCCTGTCAGTCTTTTTACCCCTTTTCCTTTTTTATTATATTTTCATTCACTCTTATTATTGTCCATACGGACATATATATATATATATATATATATATATATATATATATATATATGTATATATGTATGTATGTATATCACATAAGACCACATCTCTATCCATGTAGCAAGTTGGATGTTATAAAAACTAGAATACCTGCACATATACTACTAGGCTACCTATTAGCGTTGCAGTGCACTATGCTGTGCCATGCAAACATGCTTAAACACACCTATAAATAAATAATTACTTACATGCGGTTTCTATTTTTAGATGTCTGGCAGGTGTCAGCTATAGATGTATAAGCTCCACTCTGCTTTGCTGTGCTCCGCACCATGGCGCACAAATGGCAAGTGAAAAGAAAAAAAAAGAAAAACAAAAAAAATTATGATAATTAATTATAACCAGTTTTTATTTTTAGATGTCTGACAGGTGTCAGCTGTTTATATGTGACCATAGCTTGGCATTGCTGTGCTCCATGCCAGGCCACACAAACATGCAATTAAAAAAAACATAAGACATCTTAAAAATGGCATATTATACATTTGACACAGTTCACATTACAACAGTGGCAGGGAGCATTACATCAAGACTCACACTCATCTGCAGCTATGAGTAGCTGTTACACCTCAGCTCTCCCTCGGCAGAGCGCCATCATTACTATGCATGGCACATTGCTGAGGGGGAACCGTGGCCGTGTACATAGATAGATTCCATGTAGGCTCTACATGGTGCCTACACAGATCTTATTATTTCCTGGGGATTTTCTTTTATCTCCATTGTTCTAAACTGCAACATTTTTTTTTAATTGCACATTTAAATGCTGGTAAATATAATACTTCCAAGGAGATATCTCACTTCCCCTTTCACATTCATTAGCATTTTTTTTTCTGCTAATGTAAATGTCTCAAAAGTTATTTCACATAAATGTTCAATTCCTAAATTTATTAATGCCTTAATGTTAGGCAAACTGAATCCTAAAGACATAATTACTTTGTCTAAAACACTGTAAGTGTTTATTTGTTCTTCATAATTTGTTTTCACCTGTACAACAGGCCTTCCAGCTCTCAGCAGTCCCAGTCTATCTCCTCTGCACCTCACATTCTTTTTTTTCTGCAGTCTGTCACTGGAACCTGCTACTGCTGGATAAGTCTTCACTCTGGAAGCACTGCTGTCAGTCTCTATGTATTGCTCTCTGCTCCGTCTTCCTGAAGCCAAACACAGAGCATGCCCTTAAGTTTAATTATTCAATGGCCAGACATGCCCTCTCTGTATCCACATCATCATTTACAGCATCCTTCAGTCTTTCTGTCATTTCCACACTGACAAATATTTTGTCCATTCCCATAATCCTCTATATGACCCCCAAATCTTTTGGTTTTGCTTCTTCCATTATTTGTTTATAAAACAGAGTCATCCAGACTCCCTGATGCCATGATATTCACCTCTAAAACAACTCTCTCCTTTTAAATTACAGTTTCTTTTTTCCCCTTCTCCAGCTCCTCGATACTCACAGCCTCCATGATAGCTTCAGTGATAACTAGTAACAGCCCACTGGTGCTATCTAGTGATATCCTCACAAAGAGTAATTTATTAAATAACATCTACAATATTACATTTACATACTCTTCATTATTTGCATAATTTTACAATCATTTGCCATCATTTGTATAACTTTAGACATACATTTCATTTGCCTTTCCATTCATTGTCTCACCCCAACTCTTTTTCCACAGCAAAAATCTCATTTTTTTCAATATCTCTGCAAATATCCATTTCTTGTAAATTTTAACTCATTCAATTTCTCATTCCATATAGTCCATGTTATGCAAAACATCTTTCTATTTTCTTTACAAATTCCATTTTTATTACTATAATAACTATATTCCATCATATCCATATTTATATCCTACATTTGCTTAATACCATCCAAAACATTGTTTTCACATAGTTTTTTTCCATAATTTCCTCACCCTTTTACATCTTAAATAAATTATCTTGTTTCAATGTCACTACAATTATGGCATATTCTTTCTTCTATTTTTATATGGTGTATTCAGTTTCACTGGCAATTTTTTATTGATAATCTCCATAGAAAATCTTAGCATTCTACATATTGTTACACCACTGCAGTCTAATTTTATGGCTTTGCTTTTTTCTTCCACCAGCCTTTCCTGTGAATAAACATAGTAATACTTATTCATTATATTTAAATACCATTTTTTCCTATCATATTTTATGCCACTTATCTTTATTATGTATAACATATTTTTTTCTTGATAGCCATTTATTTCCCAATCCACACATCATTTTACTCTCTTAAAATTACTAATCATACACCATCCCCAGGATTCATTAAGTCAAAAATTCCGCACAGGAATAGAGCAATTCAGCAAACACCTGATCTGACGTGCACGAGCGTGCCTACATGTTCCTGCACGTATACAACTGCAGAATGCTATTATCTTATTTGCTGGTGAAAACCATGCAAATGAGGTGAATTAGTGATTCACCAAGCAATTAGGTATCTGTGCAAGAACAGTGTTATTTGCAGAAATGTATTCGGTTACTAACCGAATACATTTCTGCAAATAACAAAACAGGGGCATGACATCTCACAAAAAAGCATGTATTAAAGTGTTTGGTCATGGAAAACTGATTTTTTAAAAATAAAAATCAAAGTTATTTTTTTGGGGGCCAATCTTGACTGTTTAAGCATAGGGCAGTGACAGGCAAATGGGATTATGCCGAAAATAAAAAAAAAAACATGAGAAAACTCAATTTTAGGGAAAATCTGCATTTTGCCATTATAGCCTATGGCATGCAGAATCAAAACAATACCAGGGAACACTGTTTGTTAAAGGGAAAGGCTTCGTGTTAGTACAGTAACTATGGGCTAAGGCAGTGGGGTATGCAAATGAGGGGAAATTTACTGAATCACAAAAATCTAAGTCTCAAACTGCACCTTAACTGTGTAGATGCTATAGCATTATAGTGTAACTAGAAGGAGCAACAGACATGAAAAGGGGGTGTGTCAGGCATGTTGTAAGCACATTGGAGCCCTATGGTGCACAGATAAGCTTAGCTAAGCTCAGCTAAGCAAGAGGGTGTGTCTGAGGCTGTATTGACTTATTTTATGAAATGAGAAGTGTGTTCACACTCAGGAGGGGGACATTTCTTCCTTTTTACATTATCTAAATGGGGTTGTGTGGTGCTCCCCTGGTCTAAAAAAAAAAAAAACATAAATAGCAGGACTGTTTACATTTGGGCTGCATACCTCGAGGCTTAAAAGGGGAGGAAATGGGAAGAGAAAAAAGACAAAAAGGAAAATAGCAGAATTAAAGCAATCAAGTACAAATAACATAGCTGGAATGCATCATAGTCAGACAATAATACAGGCAGCATCTGCAGCACAATATAAAGTATGGAAACACATTACACTCTGGTTTTTCCCACAAAATCTGCACCATTAGTGTATACATGCAGGGGAATTTTAAATGGAAAAATGTTATGGGCTGCCATTGCTTTGAACCATCAGTATGTGCTAGAGGCTGAGGGCAGTGAGGAGGATAATGCTGACAATTGCCACAGACCTAGGAGGAGGAGAAGAGTGTTCATACCTAGGGTAACTTACCAGGGGCTACATGATCTGGAGATAGTAGAGCACTACACGGTGGACAGAGATATGTTTCACCAAATCATCAAGCTATGCCGGCCTCAACTCAGATTCAGAACCAACAGAGGGGAACCCATCCCAGTGGATTACAAGGCATGTGTAGCCTTAAGAATTCTAGCTACAGGCACTTTCCAAAGACCTACTTGGGACATCATGAGGGTCTCACAGGCATCTGCATCCAGGGTACTCCACCAGTTCCTAGATGCCATGCTACCACATGCAGGTGAGTACATTTACTTCCCTAACACCCGTGAGGAGAGGACCAGCAATATGTATCTCTTCTACCATGTAGCAGAATATCTGGAGGTACTGGGCACCATAGACTGCATGCACATCCACATCAAAGCACCACCCAGTGAACAAGATAGGGTCTACATAAACCATAAGGGATGCCCCTCCATCAACTGCCAGGTCATGTGCAATGCTCAGGGCATTATCATGAATGTGTGTGATTGCAGCTTTGGGAGCTATCATGACTCCCACATCTGGCATTCATCACAGCTGTACCAGGCATTTGCCAGTGGGGGCATCCCATATGGCCATCTGGTGGGGGATGCTGGCTATGCACTGGAGCCATGGATGATGACACCTATCAGAAATGCACACACACCCACACAAGAATGCCATAATGAGGCACACGCACAAACCAGGATAATTATAGAGCATGTGTTTGGGATGCTCAAGTCATGGTTTCGCTGCCTTGACATATCTGGTGGAGCCTTGCAGTACTCTCCAGCCACATGTACGCACATGTTCATAGTATCTGCCATGCTACACGGTATGAGCCTCCAGAAACAGCTGCAGCAGGAACAGCACGAGGAAGGGCCACACAGCCCACCACCATTGCCAAGGTCCCCACAGGCACAAAAGGACTCACAGGAGGAGGCCCCTGAGTCTGCTCCTGTAGGCAGACAGAGGCATGTCCAGTGTGCTCAGGCCTTGGCAAAGAGGCAACACATAGTACACACACTGACACTGTAGGCACCCCAGGGACTGAAACCTCTCTCTGACTCTCACACACAGTAAAATGGATGACACACACATCACATTACCTGTAATTTACTATGTATAGGCAGTGTACTGTGTGTATCCAACATAGGCTGTTCTCAAGCACTGTCCACACAACTGCCGGAAGCACAAGTTAAGTCAGTCTTCTTATCAATAAATGAATGGATTAGTATGCTTTGCTAGCATATCTATGGTAATGTTGCATGCATGCAAGGGAATGGGGTGGCCTACTGGGATAGCAGCATACAACTGACAGTTATATGGGACACCAGGAAATGTCTGGTCAAAAATACTATGCAGTAGTACCCAAGGTGGCAAATCCCACTGCAGTATATGTTTGGGGAAAACTAACTGGGGGGGTCATAGGTCACAGGCATAGATGTCAGTGTGGGTGTCCCATAACTACCCTTCATACCCACACAGCAAGTCAGCTGTAGAAAACCACAGAGAGATGTCTGGTAAAGACACACAAATGGCGGCAATGTTGAATTACTCCCCTACAGACTCACACAGTGATAGCACAGCAGAACCCACAGTTGCAGAAAGACTATGAAGGGTAAGAAGTCTGAAACTCAAATGCATGCCAGTAAAATCTGACCTGGGCCCTTTACTGATATGCCTCTAGTCCCCACGACAGGGCACAATAGTATGGTAAATAGAACCAAAATGTAAAGCAAATATCAGTGCAGTCTGTGCGAATGTATACAGTTGACAGGTGTGCCACCCCCTCATATACCCACACAAATGCAGTAACATGTATGTTTGTATGAAAATAGCAGCATAGCACACATTGGCAGGGCTGTACCAATACACATGAAAACATGTTGCCTGTCCACAATATGCAGGGTTCAATGCACTATGTGTATGTGTGGTTAATGCTGTCTGAATCTGTCCAGCACGTTCTCCTGTCAGTCGTCTTGTAGTGCCCCAGGTAGAGTGCTGTCTTTGATACGGCCATGTGAAGATGACTGCAGTGCCAACTATTATGCATGTCAGTGACACCCACTGCTCTGCCATTGATATACCTTGAAGTCACAGTGCTATGTGGAATATACTACACATAATAGTAACATCTTGAAGGATGTGTAGCTGAGGTGCCAAGGCTTTTGTGAATATAAGTGATTTTTGGTCATTTTGCCAGAGGCTGTTCTCAAAAATACTTTTTTTTATGTTTGCTTTTACATATAATGGACATGCCTGCACAGTTAAATGCACTCTTTACCCACACCCATAACTTCCAACCTCTGACAGCAAGATGTCTGGACAAGGGCAGAAATAAAAGTGGAACAAAGACACAATGATAGGTATGTGTTGTAAATATCGCCCTTACATACTCAGAAAGTTGGTAGGATGAGGGGTTTGCAGTAGTATCACTGAAGAGCAAAGACATGAAACAGCAAATGTTTTCTCATGGAAAAAAATTGCTGTTCAGCAAAAAAAAAATAAAAAATTAATTCAAACACAAAATGAAGTGGGGGGCTTTGCACCCCACAACCCCCAATATGAGGGGGCTGTACCCCCCACACCTCCTACTTAAATATATCAACACCGAGATCGCACCATAGTGGAGGAAATGGCAAAGTCCTGAAGACGGCCCACAGAATTTTTTTTTCCCTGGGAAAAAAAATCGATGGGCTGTGTCTTTTCTGTATAGGGTTTCGACCTTTTTGGTTTGATGAAAGAGCATTTGCACTTTTCATCATTTGATAAGGTAATATAGACTTGTCTGAAGGTTATGTAGTCTGAGACAGTAATGTCTGTCATTATTTTGTAACATCACTCTTCAATTATATGTAACTAACTTGCCATAAAAACATACGTTTACATAGAAAGGATGAAACCTCTAGCCAAACACCTGGACAACCTGCCAGAAATGTACAGGTGAGAGGAATGCCCACACAAAGATATGACATCTCAGATTAGAAAGATACCACACAAGCAGGAGATCCCCAGCCAGTATATCACCAGGTTGCTGGACTGTTTACACAGTCAGGTCATTACTAAACTGGCTGTAGCCACACCTCACAAATAGCTTTGTTGGGCAAGAATGTACATAGCTGCCCTCATAATATTGGTCTATGTATCATACAACTAGTATTCCTCTGGTAAGGTACTGTGATGATCTGAGGATGTCTGGCAATAGGTAATGACACAATACATTGCAGTGTCAGACTACAGATATGTCAGAAAATGTCTGCTAAACAAAACAAGTACCCTGAGGAAAGTTCTGTATACTCCTGAGAAGTATGGCTGCAGCACACAAAACCATGGACTGGAGTGCATCTATATCTGGAATATAACTATAGAAGGTCACACTGGGCATGGTTCTACACTTAGGGAATCACAGGACATTTTGGAAACCACATCGGAATATATGACTGCATTGTGGATATATGTCTGCACATACAGACAGCTATGTACACCTCAACTGTCCCTACACACACACACACACACACACACACACACACACACACACACACATCAGACAGGATAACCCTCAGCTAGCTGTAGGTGGCCCATATGTTACATAGCTGCATCTGTTGCATGAGATACAGACACATATATATGGACAACAGATAACAAAATATGTCATGCATATACACACACATAGATGTGGGGAACTGAAAGACAAACAGTGATAGAGAAAGACACAGGGGGACACAGACAGAGTGAGTCACACACATGGATATCCTGAATGGCATACAGTGATGTCCTGCTGTGGAAGTTACATACCAGTTGTAAACAGTTGCACATTCAAGCATAAAAGGTGAGCCCCATTGTGTAACAGTAATGAGGTTGGTTTATAATATCACATCACCTGTGTGTGTGTGTGTGTGTGTGTGTGTGTGTGTGTGTGTGTGTGTGTGTGTGTGTGTGTGTGTGTGTGTGTGTGTGTTTCTGTGTGTGTGTGTGTGTGTGTGTGTGTGTGTGTGTGTGGCTGTGTGTAGGTCAAAGTATTAGGAGACTCTTCCCACTCAATGCACTTCACATTGCTCTACTTCACAAGATCTGCTGCTGTCATTCACCTTAGATGTACCATTGGACACCAATCATCCCTATAAGCTCTGTAGTGCATGTGATAACTGTGTAGCACCATAATACAAATACCTAGATAGGTAGGGGTTCTAATCTCAATACAGAAAACTGTGTGTGTGTGTGTGTGTGTGTGTGTGTGTGTGTGTGTGTGTGTGTGTGTGTGTGTGTGTGTGTGTGTGTGTGTGTATGTGTGTGTGTTTGTGTGAGACAGTTGTGTATGCAAGAGTGAGAGCCTGTGTGTTTGTTTGTAAGTGTAACAGTTTTAGGCCATTCCCACTCACAACATTTCCCAGTCCCCCACTTTATCAGTCCTGCTGATGTCATTACCCTTATCGGCACCTTTGGATAGTTGTCAGCCCAGTAAGCTCCGTAGCATGTGTGATAACTGCGTAACACTCTAATTCAAATCACTAGCTAGATAGGGGCTCTAATCTCAGATCCAGCAAATGAGTGTGTGTGTATATGTTTGTGAGAATAAGTAGTTGGAAAGTCTCCCACCCACTGCCCTACTTTATCACTCCTGCTGATGACATTCCCCTTATAGGTTCATAGGTTCATAGGTTGGTACTGGGCTATCTGCCCAAAGGCATATATTAGCCCAGCCATGTTGTGCAGTATTCACCGCTCCTTTAGTAGTTCCCTAGGCCCTTGTACTAGCAGCTAGTACCCTTGGCACCTATCTAGTAGTGCTGTTGGTGTGATCCCCGGTGTGAACTTTCTGTTACCCATCCACTCATCAAGGTTCCTCTTGAAGAGTGATAGTGAGGGGCTCTGTCTTATGTAGATCAGGACCCTGTTCCATAGTAAGGGAAGTCTCTGCAAAGGGAATCTATCCCTCCAGCATGTTCTATTCATTGTTGTGTTGAGGTTTATATCCCTAGAGCGTGTAGCTCGAGTAGATTTGGTTTTGCTAAGATGGAGCATGTTCAACAATTCTGGGTTGGACATGGCTCTGTACATTAGACAGAGATCGCCTCTGAGAAAGCGGTATGCAACAGGGAACAGTCTTAGCTTTTTCAAACATGCTGCATAGGGCAACTGTTTGAGGCCAGTAATCCTCTTGGTTAGGTACCTTTGTGGTCTCTCCAGCTGCTGGAGATGTCTAGCAAGGTACATTCCAATTGGTGCATTGTACTCAATAGTGGGTCTGATGAGGGAAGAGTAGAGGGGCACTATTACATCCTTAGATCTTGATGTGAACCCTTCCGTGATCAGATGGGTCACATAGAAGGATTTTCTAACCACTTTGGCAACATGGTTCTCAAAGGAAAGCTGACTATCTACTTGGGTCCCTAGATCCCTTATTTCTTCTTCAGATTTCAGGGGATTACCTCCTATGTTGTAGTTTGCGGGTACTCTGTTTTTTTTCCAAAGGGGATTACTACGCATTTTTTTGCATTTAGCTTGAGACCATGGCTTTGACACCATGCATCAGTCTCATTTAGGTCCTTCTGGAGGATCTCCATGTTGGCCGGAGACTCTATTATAGCAGTTTGCAGTCGTCCACAAACTTAGTCAGCCACAGCCCTTCCATGCTTGCCTGTACTTCTGAAAAGTATATGCCAAACAGGAGGGGCCCCAGGACAGAGCCCTGTGGGACACCAC
Source organism: Protopterus annectens (assembly GCF_019279795.1). NCBI lineage: Eukaryota > Metazoa > Chordata > Ceratodontiformes > Protopteridae > Protopterus > Protopterus annectens. The sequence goes on from NC_056729.1 coordinate 7,742,005, forward strand.
TCGTTACTGGTCTGGATTCGGCCATAGATCCTGCTACTCTTACTTTATGGGATCTGTCTGAGAGCCAGTTTGTGATCCATCTTGTGACATAAGGGTTTGTGCCCAGACTGGTGAGCTTATCAATAATACCTGAATGGGGAATGGTGTCAAATGCTTTAGCAAGGTCAAGGTAAGCTGTGTGTACCTCCTTTCCCTTATCTATAGCCTGAGTAACTGTCTCAAAGAAATCCACCAGGTTCAGGAGGCATGATCTGCCCTTGACAAAGCCGAACTGTGTGGGGTCCAGTGACTGGAGGCTCCCAATATCTCCATTTATGAGTTCCGTAATGATTTGCTCCATAGCCTTACAGATCAGACTGGTCAGGCTTATTGGTCGGTAGTTCCCAGGGTCAGCTGTGGCCCCACCCTTGTGTAGCAGGACCACCATTGCCGTGCGCCATTCTATGGGCACATATCCTGTGGAGAAGCTGAGACTGAACAGGGTATTAAGATTCGGGGTTAATTCCTTTTGGAGCTCACATATGACACAGCCTGGGACACCATCTGGTCCCATGGAGGCAGTGTTTTTAGCTTTAGATAGAGCCTTGTTAACCAATGTATCAGTAATAATTGGACTTACACAATCCCCTAGAATGGTAATAGGCCCTGTAGTTGGTGAGGGTGGGGAGAAATTTGCACTGAACCTGTCAGCCAAGATGTTGGCAATGTCAGAAGGGTCAGTGTATTTTGTTCCATTTTGTACTAGCTCAGAACAGACCTGAGCGTTGCCATTTAGGTTTTTGATGTAGCCATAGAAGGCCTTATGGTTATCCTTGGAAACTTTCTTTTCAAAATTAGCTTTGGTTGACTTGATGAGGGCCCTCAATTTCTTACTAATGCTGATCAGGGATAATTTTTCTACTTGAGATTTGGCCTTTTTTTGTATGTCTCCTCCTTTTATTGTAAAGTTTGCTTATGGCCGGGGTCCACCAGACTGGTTTCTTTTTGCTTGAGGCAGGAGTCTTGGTTTTATTTGGGATAGCACGGTCCATGCAATCCTGAAGATGCATATAGAGTGCCTTGGTGTAGGATTCTGCATCCTGGATACCATTATCCTTCTGCAAGGGAATAGTGAAGCTTTCCACTTCTGAAGCAAGTAGTTTGAAGTTTGCTTTGGAAAGGTTTTTGACTATGGTTTCTTTGATTGGGGGAGGTGGAGGAGTAAGGATGTCCAGGGTTATCAATTTGTGGTCAGATCTGACCAAGGAGAGGGTGATAATGGGTGTGGTCCAATGGGCGCCCATATTTGTGATGATTAAATCCAATATGTTGTCCCCTCTAGTGGGGGAACATACTGGTTGTTCAAGGGCATTTGAATTTATAAATTTTATGAATCTCTGAGCATAGGAGTTGGAACATTGGTAGTTCGCCAAGTCTATACCAGGGTAGTTGAAATCACCCAAGATTATGGTGTTGGGTAGGACCTTTGTATTTTCCAATGTCTCAAGGAATGCAGAGTAAGCATCTTGGGACATGGTGGATGATCTATAACCAGCTACGACTTGAAATGTGGTTTTGCCTGCTGATAGTTGCGCATGGATGATCTCTGGGGCATCATGCTGCGCTACTAACCTGGAGATATGGGTATCCTCGATGAATATGGATACACCTCTGCCCTTTGTACTGCAATCCGGTAACTGAGGCCGGAAGATATGATATGAATTGTAACCTGGCAGTGCTGGGGTGCTCTCTTGAGCCTTGAACCAGGTTTCTGTCACTGCACAAACATCAATTTTCTCCATGCTGAGGAGAGCCTCGAGTGTGTGCATTTTGAGGTTGAGGCTTCTGGCGTTGAGTAGCATTACCCTTAGTTTTTGGTTACCTGTGCTGGTTACAGTGGTTGGTTTGTCCTTTGAGCCTTGCCTAAAAAAGGCACTATAGGGACGGCAAGAGCCTTGGCCAGTATTCGAAAACCTAGGGGTGACAGGTGCAACCCATCTCTGGCAAAACAGCGAGACTTGTCTATCATGTCATCCCAGGCAGACAGACACTGGATCCCCTTAGAATGACACCAGAAGCTTAGCCAATTGTTGAAATTGATCATTTTGTCTTTGTATTGTGGTATCATTCTAGGTGAAGGTAGTATGCTACTCAAGGTCAGGGTCATACCAGCTTGGGCTACATGATCAGAGAGCTCCTCAATGTCTCTTTTCATGTAGTCCAGGGAGGTACGTCTTAGATCATTCACAACAATATGTACAATGAAAGCATCATACTTGTACTTGTTCTGGAGTGACCTAAGTGCCTGTGTTATGTGTCAGCTGACAGTAACATTCTCCTTGTTCAGCCTGGTGAGTGGAACATCCATGTGCCTTACTATAGAGTCTCCTATTACTAGCGTGTTAGGTATGGTGTTTTGCCTTAAGGGCTGTTGTGAGGCACACTGCTGAGGTGAATTATGTGTTTTCTGGCTTGTGTTTGGGGGTGCAGGTTGCTTACTTGTCTGCTTTGGAGGGCACTGTTTCTTTTTCAGATTGGTACCTAGTGCCTCCGAATATGTTTTTGTGTATTTATGCGTATGTTTTGCCGGTGCTTGTTTTGTAGATTCATGTGTGACAGGTGGTGTGATGCAAGTGTGTCCCTTATCCTCTTGACTGCCTGTTACAGTCATGGGTTGAGAGCGCTTAGCCATAGTTTCCACACCAGTCATTGGCCTCAGTGAGGACTTTCTGTAGGATGTCTGCATCACTTGTGGAGTTAATAATGGCTCCCAGCTTGTAGTCATTGGTGAACTTGGTCAGCCAGAGTTCCTTTTTGTTGGCCTTGACTCCTGAGAAGTAGATGCTGAACAGGAGAGTACCCAGGAGCGATCCCTATGGGACTCCACTCATAACAGGCTAGCAGTCTGAATTGGAGCTCACAAATTTCACACTGTGTGTTCTAGCTGTGAGCCAATTTGCAACCCACTTAGTGATATAGGTTTTGATGACTAGTTTGGTGGGTTCATCAATAATTCCTGCCTGAGGAATGGTATCAAAAGCCTTGGCCAGATTGATGCAGGCTGTATGCAGTGCATTATCATCATATACAGTTCTGGTGACTGACTCAAAGAAGTCAACCAAGTTGAACAGGCATGATCTCTGTTTCACAAATCCAAACTGTGTGGGGTCCAGAGGTAGGGGATTACCTATATCTTTGTTGATCAGGTCCCTGATGATGCACTCCATAGCTGTACATATCAGACTCATCAGGCTAATGGGCTGATAATTCCCAGGGTCTATAGTCACTACCTCTTTATGGAGAAGGATGACTGTAGCAGTGCACCATTTGGGAGGGACAAAGCCTGAGGTGAGGCTGTGACTGAACAGGGCACACAGATGTAGTACAAGGTATCTTTGTAGTTCATGTAGAACACAGCCAGGGATATTTTTGGGTCCCATGGAAGCTGTATTCTCGCCCATGGACAAGGCAGGTTTAACCAGGGCTGCAGTAATTCTGGGTGTCTGGCATTCTTCTGGCATTCTGATTGTTTCCTTATGGGGGAGAGAGGGTTAAAGCTGTTACTGAATGTGTTGGCAAGAGTGTTGGCAATATCTGTTGGCTCATTATAGGAGGTAGCATTGTGCAATAACTCAGAGCACTTCTAGGTATTGCCGTGGAGATTCTTGATATAACTATCAAAGGTTTTGTGACTGTTGTCAGTGTCTGCTGCAATTCTGCCATCATAGCTGGCTTTAGATTATTTCATGAGGGATCTCAAGTTGTTGTTGAGGCTAATAAGGGAGTTTTACCACTCATGGGATTCCACCTTTTTCTGCAACAGTTTCTTCCTTCTGTTGTACAGGTTATTAATGGCAGAGAACCACCAGATTGACCTCCAGTGTTTGGAGGAGAGTGTCATGGTTCTGTTGGGTATGGCTAGTGGCATGTATTTATGTACATGTTTGTACAGTGCATTTGTTTATGAGTCGGCAATCATGCAGACATTTTCCAGTGGCTGTGATGTTAGCCACCTCTGTTTTTAGGAGTCCAAAGTCAGCTTTGTAGAAGTTTTTCAAGGTGGTTACCTTTGCGGGGGGTGTGGGTGAGATGTATTTTCCATGGTGATTACTTTATGGTTGGATCTGACCAGGTAGTGATTAGCTACTGTTGTCAAGCAATGGCCCCATATGCTAGTAATCAACACAGGTCAAGGATGTTGCTTCCTATACTGGGGGTCAGAATGAGCTGGTCCAGGGCATTGGAACTGATGAATTCCAGGAAGTGTTGGGCCAGTGTATTGGTGCTTGAATACTTTTCCCAGTTGATGGAGGGGTAGTTGAAGTCTCCTAGTATGACAGTGTTGAGTTGGACCTTGATAAATTCTAGGGTGTTGAGAATGTGGATTGAGAGTCTAGGGACATGGATACGGAGATATAGCAGGCTATGACTTGGATTGCACTATTACTCAATGTCATTTGTACCTGAAGTATCTCAGATATATTTAGCTGGGTTACTAGTCTGGAGGTGTGCATATCCTTTGTGAATATGGAGACACCACCACCTTTGGAGCTGTTGTCCATGTTTTGGGACTGACAGGTGTGGAATGAGTTATAGCCTGGTAGTGCAGGGGTGCTATCTGCTGCTGTAAACCATGTCTCCGTTACAGCACACATGTCAATGTTTACCATTTTGAGGAGTGCTATGAGTGACTGCATCTTGAGATTTAGATGTCTAATGTTGTGCAGCATGACCCTCAGATTGCATTTATTTATAGCTGTTATGGTGGTAATTTGATTTGGAACACCACCTAAAAAGGCACTATAGGGGTGGCAAGAAACTTAGCCAGTACCTGGAAACCCAGGGGTGACAGATGCAGGCCATCTCTGGCAAGGCATTGTGGTCTGTCTATCATATCATCCCAAACAGACAGATACTGGATCTCCTGAGAATGACACCAGACACTTAAGCCAATTTTTGAAGTCAATCATTTGTTGCTTGTATTGCGGTATCATTCTTGGGGATAGTAGTATACTGCTCAGGGCTACTGTCATACCTGCCTGGCCAACATTATCTGAGAGCTCCACCATGTCTCTTTTCATGTAGTCCAGGGAGGTATGTCTCAGGCCATTCACATCCACATGGGCAATAACAGAGTGATACTTGTATTTGTTGTAGAGTGACCTGACTGGGTGTGTTATGTGTTGGATTCTGGTACCTGATAGATGACTGTTACCTTCTCCATATTCAATCTAGTGAGTGGGGCATATGTGTGCCTCACTATTGAGTCACCTATGATTACTGTATCAGGCAAGGTGGTTAGCATTAGGGGCTTAGGTTGAAAGGCACACTGTGTAGGTCAGATATGTGTCCTGTGGTTTGTGCTGTGTTGTGGTGGTCGAGTGGGTGTCTGTCTTGGTGGTCTCTGCTGTTTGGGGAAATGTCTGTTGAGGTACTCTGTGAAGGTGGATGTGTGTTTTTTGTTTGTATGTCAGAGCTGTGATAGTGGGTGTTCTAAAGGGGTATTTGTTCCATGTGGTCTGGTGCAGGTGTTGACCATTCCCCTCTTGACCAGCCAGTGCAATCTTCACTGGGGAGTGCATATCTTCCAGTTTGGTGATATAGCGATATCTCTCACAAGTATGAGTGTTGGGAGTTTAGAGGAGAGGGTTGTCTGTGCACATGAGGCAGTTGCAACAGTACCTCAGAATGCCCAAATGTACCAGGTTAATGGACAAAAGCACAGAGAACTGCACTTAAATCATGCCAGGAGGGGTGGTCATAACTACTAAGTACTGGAGCTAATTCCACAAGGAATGACTACTGCTGATGACTCTCAGGTGTGCTAGAATAATTGATACAAAAACCTGTTGAAGTGCAAAGCTATTAGGCTATTTGAAGTGCAAGATCTTAGAGAAAAACTGAAGGCAGACTTTCTGGCACCTGTAATAGTTTACCTCAGCTGTGCAGTTATCAGAATCCTTGTCCAGTTGTCAGTCCATTAAGCTCTGTAGCATGTGTGGTAACTTCGTACCACTATAGTACAAATAACTAGATAGGCAGGGCTTCTAGTCTCAGTTCCAGCATATGTATGTGTTGATGTGTAAGTGCGTATGTTTGTAATAAGAAGTATTTTGATATGTTTCCCACCCACTGCCCTTCTTTATCAGTCCTTCTGATGTCATTCCCCTTATCAGCACCTTTGGCCAGTTGTCAACCCAGTAAGCTCTGTAGCATGTGCCATAACTGCATCACACTATAGTACACATAACTAGATAGACAGATATTCTAATCTCAAAACTGGCAAGTAAGTGTATGTGTGTGTGTGTTTGTATGAGAAGCATATACTGTGTGAGTTATACTATTTTGAGTTGTGTACCACCCTGTACACTTCCCATTACACTACATTACTAGGCCTGTAGATGTCATTTACCTTAGAAGTACCTTCAAACTAGGTGAAATCATATAAGCTCTGTGGAGCGTCTCATAACTGCATAACACTATAGTAGTAATAACTAGATCAGTAGGGGTTCTAATCTCAATACTGACAACTGTTTGTGTATGTGTGTGTTTGTGTGAGAATCATACACTGTGTGTGTTTTACCATTTTGAGTCATTTACCACCCTGTACACTTCCCATCACCCTACTTTACTAGGCCTGTTGATGTCATTCACCTTAGAAGTACCTTGGGACTAAATTAAATCATATAAGCTCTGTGATGCATCTGATAACCTTGTAATACTATAGTAGTAATAACTGGATAGATAGGGGTTCTAATCTCAATACTAACAACTGTGTGTGTGTGTGTGTGTGTGTGTGTGTGTGTGTGTGTGTGTGTGTGTGTGTGTGTGTTTGTGTGAAAATCATATACTGTGTGGTTTATACCACTTTGAGTTATGTAACACCCTGTACACTTCCCATCACCCTACTTTACTAGGCCTGTTGATGTCATTCACCTTAAAAGTACCTTGGGATTATGTGAAATCATATAAGCTCTGTGGTGCATCTGATAATTGCATAACACTATAGTAGTAATAACTAGATAGGTAGGGGTTCTAATTTCAATACTGGCAACTGTGTGTGTCTTTGGGTGAAGATTATATTCTGTTTGGCTAATACCATTTTGATGTGTACCATCCACGCCTGTTTACCACCTCCCAATGGCATACTTTATATAGCATGGTAACAGCATCTGGCTCACATGCAGCATGTTAAATGATTGTGCAGACCATACCAGTCCTTTGTACAGATGTCTATGGAATATCCAGATGTTTGCAGCCTATATGTGGTCTGTATCTCTTAACCATGCCCATTTATGTGATACTGTTGCCAAATTGGCCACAGTGAGTGCAGTGACACACATGTCAGCATCAGATATTATACCTGACTGAAACATTATGCTGGTACAACATCTGCTACCCTATCACTTGCCCAGGCTTGTAGGAGCAATACATAACTCCAGATGCTATTTCTGGTGGGTTATCTCACCATCCATTGAGGCATTCACAAAATTACATGTTGTAAGAGGTAATGTGTTATGTCCCATGCATATAATCTATGTGGGGCATGTCATGTGTGTGTAGTACTACAGTACACCAAAGTGGATATGTAGGTTTACCAACTGTGTTAATGTTACTGTATGCACATCCCATTTGTTAGTCCTTACTGTGTGCATGCACAGGATATACCAGTTTGTCTCCCTGTTCCACCCTGTGAACTCAGGAATACATACCACAAACATATCATACACAGCATCACTCATGCCCTCACCAACTGCATCAGGGTTGAGTGTATGGGAAAGAAATGGCAGGGCCAGCAGGTGTTGACAGATGAATCTGTTGCAGCTAATGTAATGTCTATGCTTGTGAGGGACCTGCTGACAGTACTGCAGTAACCCGTTCTTTATGCATGCACGTGTGGTACTACACAACACTGAGGTGACATGTCTGAAGGCTACCTGTCTGTGACAAGGGGTACGTATGCAAGGTCACACTGTTTGACAGTGTCCTTCACACACTCTTGTATGCATACACACCTGGTACAGGTACATATAAAGCTGTACCTTACCTATGATATGGTCAGTGTATTCCCACTCTACCATGCTCCCTCTTGGGAATGTCTGCAGGGCCACATCCTACAGACACCTGGAACACAAACAGAATACAGCATGTCAGACTAGATTCAGTCAGTGGTACTAACAGCAATAATGCATCCTGGCTAATAAGGTACATACACCTGTATGTGTACCCATAACAAATGCAAGCTGATAGCACCTTACACAGTATTACACAGCTACACTGTACTATATTCACCCTGTGCATCAGACCCATATTAGCATGTCCCTGCATAAATTTTATGGATGACAGGGATGTGGCACAGGTATCATCATATGCACAGGGTGTGGTGTTCATATGCCAGAGGCCTAGGCTGGACCATATGGTTGCCATCATGTGTGTGTGTTTGGAGGGGTATCCAATAGATGGACTGTGCAGAGGTGCTGTGTGTGTATGGAGGTGACCTGCCTGTGATACAAATGTGTGTGTGTATGTATACACACAGTCATGCCATGTGGCTACCCTACACAGGGATATGTTGGACAACTGTGGACTGTACATGACAGGGTGTCCAGTTCACTGTCTCCAGCCACTGACATGGGAACTGGTCCTGCCAGGGGTATCACTGGCACCAGCAGGCCCAAGGCCAGATGCAGTAATGCTTCCTGATAGTGACTGCTGCCTGCTGGATCCATGTCCCTGATGGGACCAGCCAGGACCACGTGCCCATGGCCTGCTCTGGTGTGATGTGGACTGCAACCCCCCTTCGGCAGTGCTAATGTCACTGCCACTATGGGAGTGTGAAGGTGCATGGCCCCATAGACTCTTAGCTGTTGTTGGTGCTGACCTACTTCCATGTTGCCAATGCCCATCCCCCACCAAACGCTCTAGCACAGATATGCCATGGTCAAGGACTGCCAAGGTCTCACCCCACCATCTATTCATGACTTCAGTATTTTGATGTGTGGCCTCGACAAGGTCATGTATGTCACCAAGTAAATCAAGAAGAGTTGCATCCACCACCCCAAATATCTGTCTGGTGCAACATTCACTATATGCCTGTGCATCCAGAACAGCCCAAAACATGTGTCTGTTGACACCTGCTGTGGCAACTGTGACAGCAGCTTGACGAGCATCAGTCCTCCTGCAAACCCCTGTCCATCTCCCTGTGTGGGACCAAGCCTGCACTTTGGCTATGGCCAGTGTCTACACTCACACCTGCCATAGTCACCACACTAGCCTGTTCCATGCCATTACCTTCCAGCTGTCCATCATCTGTGGCCATTGGTGATGGCATATGTGTGGGCATTGTCACTGTGTGTGGGGATGGTGTGGACAACAGTGGGATGCCAACCAATGGCACAGATTCAGCACCTGACAACCCCTCCTGTACCTCACTATTCCTATCATCATTGCCAGAGTCTGCAGAGACAATGACATCAGTTTTCAATCAAGAGGGACCCCAAACCTCATTGCCACCTATGTGGGGAAGACAACATATGTACATTGATATCTGCTCCTTGAGGTTGGCTGGTACACATACGCACATATGCGCAGACACACACACACGCACACACACACAAAGACACATACACACGCACACACACACATACACACACACAAGCATGCACACACACACACACACACATGCACACACACACACACATAGACACACACACACACACACACACACACACACACATGCATGCACACATGCACACACACACACACACACACATACACACACACACACACACACACACACACACACACAGACACTTACAAGTGAGGTGGCACAAATCTGTTACACAGACCTTACATTACCCAAATGGTGACATGCATGACACACTGCACTCAACATCATGCATTGCAGCCAGTTTTACTCCATGTAACTAACAATATTGAGCTCTGGGATATATTAGTAGTGTTGGTAGGTGATGGCCCTTCCCCAGCACAGACTGCACCCATGTACACATCATTGCTGTTCATCTGTATAGCACAGTGGAAAGTCCTACATAACATATCTCACAACTGTACAGATCCTTGCCAGATGCATAGATGTCTGGCTCATATGTTTCCTCTGTTTCCCATAACCCCTGTGTTTGTCTGATACATAACTTGGATGATCTGAGGGGTGACATCACTAATTAATGACATACATTTGAGTTTCAGACCTCCAAACTAGCAGTAAATGTATGATCACACAATTCTTGTTATACCACCAACCTTCTAAGCTTACAGTGGATATGATAAGTGTACACAACCCTGTTAACATGCCATGTTATTTTAATATATAAAATGAGACAGCAATAATGCATTCAAAAATATCACCCACCTTTCATGTGACATATGACCTGTGCAATCTAATCAATAAAACAAATTGGTTATGTGTAAAATATAATGAATTAAATATGTACAATATGGTGGTTGCATAAGTGTGCACACCCTTAAAATTATACTTTGTTGAAGCACCTTGTAAGTGACTTACAGCATTCACTCTTCTTGGGAAGGTGTCTATCAGTAAGGCACATCTTGACTTGGCATTATGTAGCCACTCTTCCTTGCAAAGGTCCCCCAACTCTGTCAGATTGCAAGGGCAGTTTATGTGCACAGCCCTCATCAGGTCACACTGGGGTTTTGCTATCAGGTTTAGGTCTAGGCTCTGGCTGGGCCAATCCATAACCATGACTGTGTTCAGGTGGAGCCATTCTTAGGTAGCTTTGGATGTATGATTCGAGTCTTTGTCATGTTGAAGGCTGACACCCCTCCCCATCCTCAGTGTTCTTGCAGATGCCAATGGATTTTGGCCAGACATGAGTGTTATTTGGAACTGTTCAGAATTCCCACCACTGTGACTACAGGCCCAGTTCCAGATTTGGAACAGCATCCCCATAGCAGGCCAATGCCACCAGCATGATTCACCATGGGGATGGTGGTCTACAGTTGAAGAGAGGTGTTGCTTGTTCAGCACACGTACCTTTTGGTATTGTGGCTGTGAGGTTGATCCATAGTCTCATTACACCATAACACATTTTCACACATGCCTTTGGGAGACTTGATGTGCTCTATTGCAAATTGCACCCACCCCTGGATGATTTTTGGTGTGGGGAAATGCTTCCATCTTCTGACCCTACCCCATAGGCCAGACTTATGCAGAATACGGGAGATTATTTTCATATGTAGTACACAACACCAGTATTTGCAAGAGATTCTTGGAACTCCCCCAGTGTTGCTGTATGTCTCCTGGTAGCTTCCCTGACCAGGTTTGGACATGTCTTTTCATCAGTTTTGGTGGGCCATCAGGTTATTTTCAACAGCACTGTTGTCCTGTATGCAATCCACCTTTTGATGACTCTCTCCACTGTGTTCCATGGTGTATTCAATGTTGTGGTAATGTTGCTGTACCCTACACCTGACTGATATCTTTCAAATATGAGATCCATTTGCTGCTTTGTAAGTTGTCTGCAATCCATGCAGGCAACTGAGCAAATGTCATGGATATCCTACTTGGACACCAGACTGTTATTTGGTGTTACTAAGAGTGACTTTACTTGATGGCAGGTGTGTACCCAAGCAGACTGAATGCTGTCAGTAAATCACAAGCTGTTGCAATAAAATGTTATTTGAAGGGTGTGCACACGTATGCATCCAGCTTATTGTAAGGTTTGTATACTCCATATTTGGTGCCCAACAGATTGGTTGGTTTTACAAGTGAATTGTTCATGTTATGGGTCACATTAAAGGTTTGAAAAGGTATGGACTGACATATTGTGGTCTCAGTTTGTATATATCACAGACACCTGGCATCTTAACAGGGCTGTGTACACTGTTTATATCCACTGTATAGAAGTAATGTTTCACACATGTCCCTACCTTAGGCCATTTGTCCCCCCATTTTGTTGGTCTCTGTCCAGAATTCTTGCACTGACAGGTTGTGAGGTATGCTACAGGAATGTTACATTTTCTTCAGCTAGGCCCATGTTGTGACTACTGTGATGCAATGCAGTTAACCCCACCACAAGTGAACATCCACATAAAGTAATACGTCTATGAGTGACAGTTGTGTGTATGGTAAATTGCACGCCCTTCACATTCCTGGGGTACTGGAAAACCACAACAGAACATTTCCATACTCACCAGCTTCAGGCTGCTGTCCCACATACAAACCAGAGGGACCTAGATAGTTGTGGGAGAGAGGTATTGTCAGCAGACTCATATGTGGCATTGGTACAAGATGGATGCAGCATGTCTGCACATTTACAGTACAACCACCAATACTATACAATTTGCTGCCCTTCACTATAGATGTGCACTTCTGTGGATTAGAAAACCCCATCCACAACTGCAATCTGACCTGACACATGCATGTAGATAGTCTACAGATACAAGTATGTCTGCTACACTAGTCTAGTAATCTCCACTGGAGTCTTACCTGCATGCTCCTCATCCATTGTCTGGGTGCCACCCACCTCCAGTATGTGGGGGTCTGTACCCTGATGTTGTACTGGGATGGATGCCCCAAGGTTGGTGAGGAGCTCCTCGGTGGGTGTCAGTGGGGGCTGCCTGTGGCTGTGTGGTACCTGGCCATGGCAGCAGCCCTTTGCCGGGCATGGCATATGAGGTTGGTTGCATGATGCTTGACCTGTTCATATATACTTTCATGCAGGCTGACATTATTTATGCTGTGTACAAGGTCATCCCAAAGGGCGGTCCTATCCTGCAGATGTTGCTGGCTTCAGCCAAGCCTTATCACATGGCTCTGTAGTATGGCTTCTATAATCATATTTGTCTCAGCTGCTGAAAATGTTGCCCATCACTGATGCGACATTGCACCTGGAAGACATAAATAGGAAAACACATCAAAGGACCTCATACATTTGGCAAAAGTATGTACAGAACCTGCACATCTACATTGAATACCAGTAGCCACCACTCACAACCATGCCATACCCCTGAAATCTATCAGTACAATACCAGCTTGCATTGCACTCCTGGTCCTGATACGTCATATTCCTCCAATGAGGGCCAGTTAGTTGCATAATCCTCTATTCCTCATTCAGGTCTGTGTAGAGGGATGACATTGACCATCTTCCATGTGGATGGGGTGTTGATGGTGCTGAGGCTTGTTGTGACTACAGTGTGTAATGGAGCTGGGAGCACATGCCTGAGCTCATGTAGGATGCTGACAGGGATGTTATCAGGTCCCATGGATACTTTCATTTGTTGCCTTTCAGTAGGCAATATGTACCGGCTCACTGGTGATGAGTTGAGGGGGTGCAGATGCTGTGCATATCCACCTATAGTGATGCTGAGCCAGGGGGGTGATGTTTGCCCTGACCCTACCTGCAGCAAGTTGGCTATAGCTATGTTGTTTGTGTATGTGTTCTGACTGACCTCCTTACAGGTTGCGTTGGTTTGTTGCCTCTGAGTTTGCAGATGTATGTGAATATGGCCTTGTGATTGGCCTTGGTTGGTGTGTCCAATTTGTACTCATAGTTAGCCTTATAGTAATCTACCTGTGACCTTATATGTTTGTTCAGATAATGGCTGACTAGATGCCAAGTTGGTGCCTGCTCCTACTTTGCCCTGCACAGCCAATATAGGGACCAAGTCTGTGGTTTGTGTATTGCTGCTGTCCAGCAAAGGGGATTAATCTACTTTGGTGGGAGCAGGTTTTACATGTAAGGTATTGCTGATCCATACAGCTATGTAGGTGTTAATATAGCTGTTTGTAGTAGGCATGGACACAAAGTTATAACACAGTTGGACACCGCTCCAATTTCAAACTGATCATGCTTATTGTAGTACCCATGGCTATGTCAGAGCAATGCAACAACCACTACCTGTAGAAATGTCACTCTGTTGGATGCACAGTAACTAAGATTACACACGTGTACAACATGTACAGCTTATTTAACTGACATTTTGCATCCCATGTCTGTTGTTATGAGTCAGCCAGATATGCCTACTCATACTGACATTTGCACAGGTAATACCTGAATACGTTTTTGTTCTATGTCAGTATGGCACACTGTATTCACACTCTTGCTGTCCAGTCATCCCTCTCAACCCATTAGAGCAGGACAACTGTAGGATGCCACACATACATGGGGGCAATGGGACAAAATTAGTGACACTGTCTTAATATTGCTGTAACACACTTGAGTCATTCAATAGCACAGTAGCCTTTGCATTGACAGGCATACCCTGGAGGATGTCCAACATTCATACTGCAGGAAGAGAGGAGAAAGGCTAGGAGTGCGCTAGTGAGGGTAATAACTTTTAATGTTGGCAGTATGACTGGTATAGGGACAGATCTAGCTGTTATGATGGCCAGAGGAAGGTTGATATATTGTGTGTGCAAGAGACCAGATGGGATTGGAGTACGGCTAGGTGTAGTGGAGGCAGGTCACAATTGTGCTATCATGGTGTGGATGGGAGGAGAAAGGGTGTAGGGGTTATCATGAAGGAACAGTATGCCAAGAGTGTTTTTGGAGGATGAAATGAGTGTCTGATAGAGTGATGTTTATGAAGCTGGGAACTGATGGTGTAATGATGACTGTTGTTACTGCATATGCTAAGCAAGTTGGTTGTGCGATGGATGAGAAAGAGAAATGTGAAGTCAGTTGGATGATGTGGTGATGACTGTACCCAAGGGTGACAGAGTGGTGATTGCAGCAGATTTCAATGGGCATGTTGGTGAAGGGAACAGACGGATAAGGAAGTGATGGGTAGGTATGGTGTTAAGCAAAGGAATACAGACAGTGAGATGGTAGTGGATTTTTGCAAAAAGGATGGACATGGCTTTGTTGAATACGTATTATAACAAGAGGGAGGGGCATAGGGTGACATACACGAGTGGAGGAAAATGCACTCAGGTGGAATATATCCAATGTAGGAGGGCCAGTTTTAAGGAGATTGGAGACTGTAAAATGTTGACAGAGGAAAGTGTAGTTAGCAGCATAGAATGTTGATCTGTAAGATGATGTTGGTGGTCAAGAAGAGGAAGAGTGTGAGGGCAACACCAGGGGTCAAATGGTGGGAACTGGAAAAGGGTGATTCTGAGGTGGAGTTCAGGGAAGAGTTAAGACAGGCACTGGGTGGCAGTGAAGATTTAACAAATATCTGAGTAAGTACAACAGAGCTAATAAGGGAAATGGCTAGAAAGGTGCTTGGTGTGACATCTGGATGGAGGAAGGAGTACATGGAGACCTGGTTGTGCACTGTGGAAGTACAGGACAGTATACAGAGAAAGAGGTTGGGGAAGAAGGAGAGGGACTGTCAGAGAGATGAGGAAAGTAGACAGAAGTATAAGGAGATGAGCTACATGGCAAAGGAGAGAGGTGGCAAAGGCTAAAGATGAGGCATATGAGGAGTTGTATGACAGGTTGGACACTAAGGAGGGATGAAAGGACTTGTACCAATTGCTAGACAGAGGGACTGAGCTAGGAATGATGTTCAGCAGATAAGGGTGATAAAGGATAATGAGGGAAACATACTCACACATTCAGAGAGTGTGTTGAGCAAATGGTCAGAGTACTTTGAAAGGCTGATGAATGAAGAGAATGAGAGAAAGAAGGTTGGATGATGTGAGTATGGTGAATCAGAAAGTGCAACAGCTTACCAAGGAGGAAGTAAGGATAGCTATGAAGAGGATGAATACTGGAAAGCCTGTTGGTCCACATGATATAACTGTGGAAGCATGAAGGTGTTTTGGGAAAATGGCAGTGGTGTTTTTAGCCAGATTGTATAATGATATCTTGGAAAGTGAGAGGTTGCATGAGGAGTAGAGACAAAGTTTTGTGTACTGTTTTAAGAATAAGGTTGATGTGCAGAGCTGTAGTAACTACAGAGGGATAACATTGATCAGTCACAGCATGAGGTAATAGTAAAGGGTGGTGGAAGCTAGGTTAAGAAGGGAGGTGAGGATTACTGATCAGCAGTATGGTTTCATGCCAGGAAAGATCAGTACAGATGTGATGTTTGCTCTGAGAGTGTTGATAGGGACATACAGAGAAGGTCAGAAGTAGCTGTGTGGTGTCTTTGTGGACTTAGAGACAGCATATGACAGGATGCCTAGAGAAGAGTTGTGGTATTGTATGAGGAGGTCAGGAGTGGCAGAGGAATCTGTGAGAATGGTACATGATATGTACAACACTAGTGTGACAGCGGTGAGCTTTGCATTGGGAGTGACAGGTGCATTTAAGGTGGAGATGGGAGTATATCAGGGATCAGCTATGAGCCCTTTCTTATTTGCAGTGGTGATGGACAGGTTGACAGACATGATCAGACAGGAGTCCCTGTAGACTGTGTTGTGTGCAGATGACATTTTGGTCTGTAGTGAGAGTAGGGAACAGGTTGAGGAGACCCTGGAGAGGTGGAGGTATGGTCTAGAGAGGGGAGGAATGATGGTCAGCAGGACTAAGACAGAATATATGTGTGTGAATGGGAGGGAGGATAGAGGAATGGTGAGAATGCAGGGAGTACAGTTTGCAAAGGTGGATAGGTGTAAATACTTGGGAACAACAGTTCAGAGTAATAGCGAATGTAGGGGAGAGGTGAAGACGAGAGTGCAGGCAGGATTTGGGTGGTGGAGAAGAGTGTCAGGAGTGATTTGTGACAGATGAGTACCATTAGTGATAGGAAAGGACTACATGAGGGTAGTGACACCAGCTATGTTATATGGGTTGGAGACATTGGCACTGAAAAAAAGGCACAAGTCAGAGCTGGCTGTAGCAGAGTTAATCATGTTAAGATTTGCACTGGGTGTGACGCGGGTGGACAGGATTAGTAATATATATATTAGGGGGTCAGCCCAGGCTGGGAAGTTTGGGGACAAAGCCAGAGAGTGGCAAGATTATGTTGGTTTGGACATGCGATGAGGTATGCTAAGTATATTTGGGAAAGAATGAGGCTGCCAGGTTAGAGGAAAAGAGGAAGCTCTGAGAAAAGGTGTATGTATGTGGTGATAGTGGACATGTAGGTGGTTGGTGTGACAGAGCAAGATGCAGAGGACTGGAAGACATGGAGACAGATGATCTGCTCTGGTGACCACTAATGGTTACATCCAAAAGAAAGAGGAGGTGATTTTGTTATGTCACTGTTCACAGGTTTACAATTATTTGCCAGACATAACACAACTCTTGATGACATAACTACAAATATGAGGCACACATATGGTCATTGTGCATAACACTGTAGAGTTAAATGGTATGAGCTCAGTATATCACATGCAGTGCAGCACACACAGCTGTGACAGTATTTCAGTATGCAAATACCCTGTATAGGTCCATCACATGTCTGAGACAAACATGTATATTATATTTGTATTGCCAATTAACATATAACTGAGACATCCCAGTAGCTGGCCTAGCAGTGTCACAGTCGGTATTGAGCAACATACACTCCAGTAGTGGTCATATGCGAGCCATCCTTTCCTGGGGATGATTCAGAGCCCTGAGCTGTGTTCTATGTCAATGCAGACAGACACAGATGCTATGGTCATAGGTTTTGCTCAGTAATATATCAGTACAGCATGTGTTGATGAAGCATAATATTGTTTGAACTTCCTATTTTCCATGTTTACATACCCCCTACTACATTCCATTATATGCTTAATTGTCTGATATACCTGTGGGTTTTTTTTCAGTTCATTTGGTATAATCTATCAGTTTCAGTGTGCGTGTGTGTGTGTGTATGTGTGTGTGTGTGTGTGTGTGTGTGTGTGTGTGTGTGTGTGTGTGTGTGTGTGTGTGTGTGTGTGTGTGTGTTTGTCTCTCTCTCTCTCTCTCTCTCTGAGACAGATGTAGGATATACATGTTTTGTATAGGCAGCAGCTTGCCTTTTGTAGATAATGCTCATGAGCAGCTGATGGCCTGTGCGCCAGTGGGAGTCCCCCACTTGCTAACTGCATGTAGAACAGCTGTGGTATCATTCCCATACACAATCACATGGAAACACACTCCTATAACTGAGTACTTCATGTGGGTGTTGTTGCCCCTTTTTTCTTACCTGTGAGGAGGACTTCATGGAGGTGTGTGACAAACAGCATCACAGAGGATAGTTGGAAATACCTCTTACAACGAACACTGTGGAGACAGCCCATCAAACTGGGGGAGAATGTTCCAGACACAGGAACAGAATGTAAGTATTGCTGTTATACAGTTAAAGTAATGCTAGTTTGACAGGGTTTGTATGGATATGGCTGCTCTGCATGAATTTAAGTCTGATAGTGTTATGTGGCTGACATAACTCTCAACTGTAGGGCTATCCGAAGACTGGCCAGAGCTTGGACTTTTATATTTGGTGTGTAACTCACACATTTTTTGCCCTTGGAACTTCAGTAGCATACTCTGAGGACTGCAGTCAGTAAATGATAATATCCATGTGTGTTTCTGACTTCATATCCCTCAGAACAGATATGTTACAACAACCCTGTTACACCAGCAACATTCTCAGTGTATAACAGCAATAAATCAATAATGCCCCTGTGTTTGGGCCACTGCCCCCCAAGTTTGTCAAGCTTTGTCCTGATGTCATGCATTAAGAGGTGGATAGGTATAGTATATCATTATATAGTGACTTCATTCCTGATATTATCCCAGTGATGTATCAGACTGCCCGATATGTTATGTGGAAGAGGCCTTATATATGAGGACAAAGCCTGGACATTCTTTGGGACTCTATGCAGTTAAGAGGACTGTGTATTTCTGGCAATTGCTGACAGACTGTCAGGATTGTGTAGCAGTGTATTGTGAATGTGTATTTTGGCCTATGTAGGGAGGGGGTAGATGTAAGTGTTATGGATCCTTTTCTATCTGACTTTGCATGCTGCTCCAGTTTCCCAGCTGTATATGTTTGTAGGAGCAGACTGACACATGTCCCATACCACAGTCAGACTACACTGTGAATTGGGCCAGTATATGTAGGGGTAGTGTGTGAGTGGCAAACATGCTGATGATTTTGTTCACACAGTCCATATTCGTGTGGCTTACCAGCATGTCACTTTGAAAATGGTGAGATTGGTTATGAGAATGCACTTTCTCACTGGTGTCTGTTTGTCAGTGCTGTTACATCCCTGTAGCACCTGCTATATTTGCAATTACATGTGTATTCCCCCATAGCAACATTGGGTTAGTTTTGTGTCAATCTGCCTGTAGTTTAGACAGTGCTTGGTGACATGCCTAGCAGCTCACTGTAGTTTCTCTACTGTGATGTTATGTCCAGATATTTATCAGAGGTATTGTTGCCTGGCCCCCATACATGTTTGTATTTCTGACACATCAGTGAGATGATGTGAAGAGTTATGTCAGTAACTAGTGGGTAGTAATTCGGTTTTGGATTTGAGCTATTCCAGTCAATATATGTTACAACAGATAGAAGGGTGTTACTGCATCAACTGTGTCATCTTATCTACTCCAGTATTTGGGATATGTTCCCATTTTCATGGCTTTACCCCCCCCCTTTGTCAGGCTTGGTCCAGATTTGTTGCACTTAAGGGGTTCTGAGCATACCTCTCGACTGGCCAGATTGTTTCAGACTGTCCAGGTTTATTGCTCATAATTCTGGTCTGTTGTACAGAATAATTACTTTAATTTCTGTGGTAAATCATTGTGATGATGTGAGCATTTCTGTCAGTAAATGATGACATACATTTCATTTTTAGAACTCACATCCTTCTGAACATGTATACTGACACAAATCCTGTTACTATAGCAACATTCTGCATTTATAACTACATTACATACATTATGTCCCTGATCTTGACCCACTGTCCCCTCATTTTTACAGACTTTGTCCAGAATTCTTGCATTAAGAGGTTGAGCGGTATATATATATATATATATATATATATATATATATATATATATATATATATATATATATATATATTCCTTTTTTGATATCTATACATATATTTATATAACTATATATATTATATATATATATATATATATATATATATATATATATATATATATATATATATATACATATATTCTATATGTATTTGTTTTATATGCATAGCTCCATATATCTGATGTATATACATTTTCATATTTATCTATCACCATGCACATCTATATGTGTATATTTATATTTACTAAACATGACTGATTCCACGGTGTTTGTTCCCTACTATTCTATACTTGTACTGAATGTTATATTTGCAAAATCAGCATTCATTATTACAGCTCAGATGGTGTAGTGGTAAATTGCTCTGACTATGGTGTGTAGGGTCCTGGGTCCAAGACTTGGCAGGGCTGATTATTTTCTTGCTAGGCAGAACAGTGGCTGATGGAGACAGGGTGATTTAGGCTGTTTTAAGTAGTTGTAAGTGGGTTTGTGCAGGTTTGTGTGACTGTAAGTGATACCAACACACTGTTAAACAGGAAATTACTTAATCTGTGGTGGTATCGCTTAGCATCACACAAACTCGCTTACTGCTACTTACTGCTGCTTACTGCTGCTTACTCCCACTTACCCTTGTGCTAATTTCTTTAAAAGAAAAGAAAAAAGGGGCGATAAGCAAGGGCATGCAGTGGGAAAAACAATATGAAAGATAGGTAGGGATATGCAGGATGGGAGTAGGGAAGATCCATAGCTGTCCATTTCTTCTACAGCAACAGCTGTGCACTTCTACAAAATTTGGAGGTAAAAGTTGGACACTCAAACCCCTGAGAGATGGGTGAGGACAATAATAATGTGTTGTCAAGTCAATTGGACCAGATTAAGTGTCCAGTGGACAAGTGTGTGGAATAGACAGCTATGTATGGGGCAACATTTTTTTTGGGGAGGGCAGATTGCCCTTTTTTTTTAGGTGAGAGTGGGATGCTGGGGAAGGATAGTAGTTATATTTGGGGAGGTAAGTTGGATAGGAAGACAGACAAGACAGCAGACAGGAGTGGTATATGACACATGTGGGGAGTAAACACCTTGGATGGTAAGGGTGATTAGGAATCGGATACCCACGATCCCCCAAATCGATACAGTGGGACTGAGGTCCCCACCCATGGGCAGTCACCACTGCACCTTCATGGCCTCAAAGGTGGCTGTACTGAGAACTGAGCAAGATGGGCAGGCTGAGCCTCAAGATGCAACATGCGACCCTCAAGCTGGAGTAGCTGATCTCCAAACTCCATTTGGAGCTCGCTACACAGCAAACCCCGAACCTGACTATGGGTGACAGTGTTCTGTCTGTGCCTGCTCCCAGGGGGGGTGGGCCCCATCCTCTGAGGCAGTTCCACCTGAAGGTGGTGCAGGACCAGCAGACGAGGAGGACCAGGTTGGGTACCAGACATGCTGGAGCCCAGTTCCACAGCCAGATGAGGTGGGACAGGTGGATCCACTGGGAGCAGCCTTCCAGACATGCTATGGTATTGAGGTTTTACAGCATATGTTGGCTAGTCATTAACTAGACATACCAGGATTAGTTATAACAGCATGCATGGGTGCTCCAATTGACTCCATAAAACAGATTTGAAATAGTTGCATAGCAAACAGAACACATACATATATGGAACCACAGTGGACATTATAACAGCATGCAGGTTACATTGATAGCAACAGGTCACCAATGATAGTATTTGAACCAGGAACATTAATAATCAAACATTTAAATAGTTGTAGAACAATAGGACCCATGTCCCAACAGTAGGATGGTGAAAAACATACCCGTTGTTATATGTGTATAGATTATTGGTGCGGATAAGGTGGGGGAGAGAGAGCGATGTCAATTAACAACTGTATAGACTTCAATTGCTCACAACTGTAATGATCATTACTCTACTCATTACTCTCCAGGTATGACCTCACTTTACATCTACCTACGGCCTTGGGTTGAGCAGTGGCATGTTTGTACACAGTGTATTAATAATGCCTTTCTAAGACTGATATGAACATTCCCTTACCTGGCAGGCCTGTGGAGGTAATGTCTGTTAACACTACCTGACTGTTTCTACCCATATTCACATAGTCAATGTTACATATGTGCACTCATACCGTGTGTGTATGTGTGTGTTATGTGTGTGTATGTGTGTGTGTGTGTGTGTGTGTGTGTGTGTGTGTGTGTGTGTGTGTGTGTGTGTGTGTGTGTGTGTGTGTGTGTGTGTGTGTGTGTGTGTGTGTGTGTGTGTGTGTGTGTGTGTGTGTGTGCTTGCTACTGCCATACTCAGCCTTGATTTCTATTGGTCACCCTCGATGTTGGCAGCAGTAACCACTAGCCATGACAGCGTGACACTTGAGGGACAGTTATCGGAGGAGACTACTTGGTGTATGTACTTGTCTTGCTGTTATTTACCACCTTGGGGTTGGACAGTGGGTGTTGTACACAGTGTATAAGTACAGCCTTCTTACAGCTAAGATATACCTTTTCTTACCTGGAAGACCTGTGGAGGAAATTTCTGTTAACCCTACCTGACTGTTTCTAAACATATTCACATATTCCTGGGTGAAATTATGCATACAGCGTACTACCACTCCCAGGATTCAAACTGTGCCTGTTTGTGCAAAAAAATACAAGTTTGTGTTTCATCAGAATGAGCTTTTGAGGAACCGCTGTCTCTTTTTGACTGTTTTCTGCCTAATACTCTCCTGGTTGTACAATCTGACCTTGTAATTCTGACATTCATGCATGACAGATAGTTCTTATACTGTGTATTCATACTTTGACATAGCACAGTCTGGGAAACACTGGTTAACAAAACATTTCTATTTAGGTATCAGATCTTGGTGCATGGAACATTTCAAATAGTTAATCTCTTGTTTTACAACTCCACATTCTTTGTCAGATGAGCGTCAATTATTTAATGCTTTCAGAGCTATAGTTGCTGTGCAGAACCTGTACACATTTAAATTCATACCAACACATACCAAAGTAAACACAACCAGTTTGGGGTTTTGAGTTTTATTGACAGGTACTGACACTTTTATTGATATATACCCTGTACGTCACTATTACTCTGCTAATGTCTCATTTATTCAGTACAAATAATACCCATTTTTAAATACTGACAGGTGACATTCTACTCCTTTCTGTTTATTTGCCCTGAATACTATAAGCTAGATTTGTACTTACCAGCCTCACGACACAGCCTTAGCAGCCTGCTGGCATGGGCATCCAAGTTCGCTACCCTGTCATCTGTAGCTGTACAGGAGATAGAGAAACATTTCTGCATAAATATCCATCACATACACAGGCTGGACTTTGGCAAATACGCATTGATACTGATACTTACACACGTCTGAGACATTCTCTGCTCATGCATCTTGGACCCACTGGTCCAAGAGCTCCCTCTTTTTATGCTTCAGTTCAGTCAAATGGGGCTGGACCTGATCACCCATTCAAGGGATACCAGTGTCACTGGTGAGATCACATGCAAGATGGTCCAAGGCCTCGACTTTTTATTGGAAGCCCTGGTACTGGTCCTGCAGCAGTCTCCCTTCACGGTCTTTTAGTAGGAGTCCAACCATGACCCTGGACTCCTGAATGCTCCAGCACTGTGCCCAAATGTGCAAACCCTCACCATTAGCTATAGTGTCTGCAGTGATGAGCTACAACTGGTTATGGGTTGTATTCTCTCCTGTGAGGTTTAAATAGGGCTGATTTCCCACCTGTTGCCATGATTGGATGATTTTGAATATGCTGAGCTAAGCTAAGTGATGTACAAACCCACTTACCAAAGATAAGCATTGCTTAAAGGGGTAGATGCTAAGCACTGCTTACCATTGTGCAAATCCACTTAGCTATGCTAATTATTGCTAAGCATTTAAATTTAAGCAATACTTTCACTGGCTAAGCATGGCTGAGCACAATTTAGTGTTGTTCAGCTTTCATTTTATGGACTATCGGGGTTGTGGGGTTGATTCCTCATTAATAACATATTATGATATGTATGTTTACCTTCCATATTATCCCCCATGTGCTTTCTTTACATTATATTCTTTTGTGGCTATACTGTATGGGACACTTGTGTTTATACGGGGGTTTCACATCTTTACTACATTGACACCTCACATTTAGACCTGCTACACTACCCTGGTTAACAAATATATATTATTTACTACCTATTTGTAAAAAAATATTTTTAGTGCTGCTTTCACATATAAAAATGCATGGTCTGGTTCATAGATTAGGACTAAGCTAACTGCCCTTGTGAGCCATTTTAAGCCTAGCCAATTATCCCTTGTGAGACTCAAACCCTGAACCTTGTGATTGTAAGACAAACACCTTAACCATTAGGCTACCCTCCCAATCATAAACAGCCTCTGCAAGTCTTGAACCCAGGACCCTGCACACCATAGACAAAGTGATTTACAACTAAGCCATGCCAGATATACAGACTGACTGCCAGACTGCATTGGTGCTCAAACCATGAATGACTGCATGCAAGGAAACAGCTCTAACCACTACGCTATTTCACTTTGGGTATTTTGGCTGTATATTTTTATTTAGCTCCTTCGGATGTTTAAGCTATGCTGCACACAGCTGTGTGATGTGCACACCTGTTCAGCTATGCTTAAACTTTAGTGGGGATGGAAAAAAATATTTATTTTATTTTTCTTAGTTTATGGATATGCACATAGCTAACAGTCATTCCTCTCCACCTCTTAGAGCATAAAATCTGAACAAAGCCTAACATGATGGGGAAGAAAGAGGGACAGATTTTAAATATTGCTCTTACAAACTTAGAAGGTTGATAGAATAATAGTTTTTGCATTAGCATGACTTATCTGAAGAATGTGGAATCTTAGACTCAAATGTTTGTCATTATTTAATGACTTCGAGCCTCAGCTCTTTGCCAGGACAGTAGAGGGAGCACACCTAACATATGTGAATATCTGTTCAGTTGGGAGGTGTGCAAACAGTGTCTGTGGACACTGTTTTTAAAGTGCCATACTGCACTTCATGGGTGTAGGGGGAGTGTTTACTGTGCGAGCACTGCTCGAGCACACCCCCTGCACTCATTCATGGATTGTGCATGTGCAGGTTACACAGCAGTGCGCCTTCATGAATATGCAAAGCGCGCTGCTGTGCTGCATGGGCATGATCAGCTCTGTGCAAGAATAGACTTATTCTTGCATGGAGCTTTCATGAATCCCAGGGATAATTTATGTAGTATGCATTATCCATTTGTTTTTTCTGATATCAAAATATAAATTTCTAATACTAAGAAAGGTCAGCACTAGACAGATTTATGCTAATCTATTTCTTTCACAATGTGAACAGTTATTCTATTGATTTACAAAATAACGTCTATGACATATCTTCTGGAACGATAATATTTTGCAGCTGCGTGGCTGAAGATTTCTCTGTTAGCTCTAGGATTAATTTTTTGGCGGAAACCTAGTACTCATTTAACTAATGGGAAGTACTAGAGTACATAGTCCCCCCTGTGTATGTTTTTAAATTGGAGGATAATAGGGTGAATTAGTCACCAATATGAAGACATTCTACAGTGGCTGTCCATAAACTCCCCACAAGAAACTATTGTTTTAGGCGACTTTAATATAGACTGGAACACCTGCTTTTCAGACTTCCCTACTACCCACATAACTGTATATAGTTTCTCCCAAGTCATAACCTCCACCACCAGAACTAGTAAGCCCAATAACAAAGAAAGCATACTAGATTTGATTTTCATTAATAACCCTCCCCAAATTTATAAGGCAGGCACCCAACCTGAGGAAATAAGTGATCACCTCCTAATATATATACTCAGACAAAAAATTATATCTCTCAAATACCTAGCTTCAGAACTATCAGGAACAATAAGAGCTTCAAGCAAACCAAATTCCAATTAGAACTTCAAACATGTAACTGGAATAGACTAAAACTACTCCCACTAGATGAGGCAGTATCACACTTTAACTCCACATTTCTTACAATCCTTAACAATCATGCACCCACCCGGACCATCAGAACAAAGAAAAAAGTAGCACCATGGCTGTCCAAAGAAACTAGACAAAAAATCATGAATAGAAATAAAGCCTGGCCATCTTGGAAAACCAATAAAAACCTTAAGGATCAACTAGTATATAAGCAGCTAAGAAATGATACTAAGAAGTCTATAATGTTAGACAAAAAAGACTATTACTATAACCTGCAACATAAACATCAAAATCAACTACAAAAATTTTGGTCTAGCTTAAACAATCTTCTCCATCCAGGTAATATTACTACCACTACCCCTGGGTCTGTCCTCCAAAAACCTCCAGAAAATATTGTCAACATCTTAAACACCTTCTTTATGGAAACTATACAATCCCTTGCCAACCAACTAGGCCCCAACAACCTAGACCCTATTAACCCCATATCCAATACCAACACATCCTTTAACTTTCAACCTGTACCAACAGCATTTATCTGATCCTTAATCTAGAAACTGAAACCCACCACCCTTTCAGCAGAACTAGTCCTGGCTGAATATCTTCAAAAGGCTGCAAATGCAATAGCATATCCCATCTCAATATTAATTAACAGAACCATCTCTGAAGCATATATCCCCTCCATCTGGAATATTTCCTATGTAATTCCTCTCTATAAAGGGGGTAACTCCACTGATCTATCAAATTACTGGCCCATCGACATTCTGTCCCCTCTGGCTAAAATTATGGAAAAATGTATCCACAAGCAACTCCTTCATTGCTTCAATTTGCAAAATCTCCTAGCTCCCTCCCAGCATGGATTTAGACCCCACCATAGTACCACCACAGCCCTTCTATCCTTCTCCCAGACAATAAATCAAATCCGTAATAATAAAGCGCCCCCCGCTGCTGTCTTTCTTGACCTATCTAAGGCATTTGATATGGTAAACCACCAGCTACTCATTCAAACACTAAAACCTCTTGCCATAGACAGCCTAGCAATACACTGGTTTCAGTCCTACCTAAGTGGCAGACAACAAGCTGTGCTATGGAAGGATAGCCCTTCTTCCCTACTGCCAGTCACCCTTGGAGTTCCTCAAGGGTCTATACTAGGACCTCTCCTATTTTCCATCTTCATTAATGATCTTCATACAGTCATCCCCAAAGTAACCTGCATTCAATATGCAGATGACTCTACCCTAATCTGTTCTGCCACCTCCCCATTAGACCTGCAGACCTTAACCCAAAATACTTTTAATGTAGTAGAACACTGACTCACTGACAGGCATCTTTTATTGAATCCAAATAAAACAAAACTGCTACTCTTCACCACCACCTGGAAAGCTACACTCCCATCATTTACCATAACATCTAATAATGGCACAATAATTTCCCCAGAAAGTAATACAAAACTGTTAGGTGTAATTGTTGACAATAACCTTTGTTTGAAGCTCACATCAACAAAACCACTTAAGCAGTCAACAAAAAGCTAGGATCTCTATATAGAATTAAGGCATTTCTAACCCCGACTGCTAGGACAGTTATTGCCTGAACACATTTACTTTCAACCCTTCTTTATGCCTCCCCAATCTATACAAACCTGAGTAAATCTGACCTCAATAAACTCAATAGCTGCTACAACACCATAGCCAGATTTGCCACAGACTCAGCATATAGAACCCACCACTGTATTAACCTACGATCTCTAGGCTGGCTAGAGTTTCCCTCTCAAATCCAGTATAATCAATTAATAATAGCCCACAAAGTCCTCCATCAGCCTGAAAGCACACCCATACTCAAAAATATAATTACCCCTTACAGTAACCTAAAAACTCTCCGGTCTTCTGACAAAATACTGGCACAAACTGTTAAATCTAAAAACTCAGCAGGTGGCTCATTGTTTTGCAACTCTGTTGGAAAAATCTGGAATCGGCTCCCTGCTGAACTTACAGCAAACCAGACTATTAACCAATTTAAAACATCTCTCAAAAAATTCCTAAAAAGTCACTGGCTGTGCCCCTGTACCAACCCTGACTAACCAGCTTACCACTCTCTTCACTACCTGGCTATCTGTAAAATAGTCAATGTTTCAGACTTAGTCTCATTCTCATATGTATTGTACTACTGAATGACATGCTACCTTTTTCAGCCTTGTACCACTAAAAATGTCTAAGTTCGAACAAGAAAACTACAATGTTAAGTTTAAGTATGTATGTATTCCAAGTATGCATATAATCCTATAATTCTGTACTGGTATCTATATGTGACTGTATAAAACTGAAACAGTTTAACTCTTATGTGACTATCCACATGTGGAGCTTTTCTCCCCGGGCCTCCACTGAAAATAAATCTGTGTCCAGTTGGACTATCCCGGTTAACAAATGTAAAATTAAATAAATAAATAAATAAATGTATTTGCATTTATTATGTTTTCATTCAATTATCTACATTTCTGGTTTAGTGTGTGTCCTTCTCTACCTCATTTAAAATCTGGTCTGAGTAATTATGAATTCTAGCAAGTTTTTAATCCTTAACTGGTGACTTTCTTCTTTTATTTTATTTTCTCATTCATTTTTTTCAGTTATTTATTTTTATTTATTTTTCTGTCATCATTGTTTGGACCTGTCTTTATTTTGTTTTGTAATGTGGTTATTGTAAATGAGGTAGAGGTAAATTCTCAAACTCCAGTGTGCATTTAATGTCAGTCATGTTCTAATAAAGATGCAGTGACCATGACATTTTATATCTTCCTTAATAAAGTAAGGTCATGCAAAGTTGCACAATGCATATAATTATAAAAGTAAATGTTCATAGTAGCAAGGTATTATAGAATAATGTAAGGCTGTAGTGGTTTGTTTGTTCAGACCACGTTTTCCAGGCCATCTTGGATTGGAAGGGGCCTATCAACACTTTTGTGAGAGAATTGTGCTGATTGGGACATGTCTGGTAAAGGGAGGTCAGTCTAGGGCTTTGAATAAGTATCCTCATTGGTCATTTTGAAATTTTTTAAAGTTTATTTTTTTTCGTGTTTATAGCTTCTGGTATTTAGGACCTGCAATTATAGGTTCATAGGTAGGTTCATAGATAGGTACTAGGCTATCGGCCCAAGGGCCTAAGTAAGTTTAGCCAACAAGGTTACCTGGCTTACACCACCCAAGAAAGGTAATTTCCTGTGCCCCTGTTGAGCAGAGCCACAGAAGTGATGCCTGGGGTGTATTTCCTATTTCCCATCCACTCATCAAGATTTTTCTTGAAGAGTGCTAATGAGGAACTTTGCTTGACATAGATGGGAAGCTCGTTCCAGAGTATAGGAAATCTCTGGGACATAAATCTATCCCTCCAGCATGTCCTGTTTATTGTGGTGACAAGGTTTAGGTCCATAGAGCATGTAGCTCAGAGGGATTGGAATTTCTTTAGGTGTAGCATGTCCAGCAGCTCTGGGTTTAACATTGCTTTATATGTTAGGCAGAGATCTCCTTGGAGTAGGCGATATGCTACAGAGTAAAGCTGGAGTTTTTTGAGATGGTCAGTGTAGGGCATCTGTTTGAGGCCAGTAATCCTCTTTGTGAGATACTTCTGTGGCCTTTTCAGCTGCTGCAGATGTCTTCAGCAGGTTTCTGCTGGTATTTACCGAGTTGAAATGAGGTAGACTACCAGCCACAACGCTGAGCTGAGATACCAGACAACTAGAGGATTCTGAGCTTCAAAAAAACCATAAGTTGCCTGTTTTTGCTTATCTATACTATTTACTACACTTCTTATTGCCTGACACCTACTTTATACCTTATTTATTTATTGTGTACTAAACTACACTGTTGTACTGCAATTGTCTGCTTCACTGTGCCTGTTAAATTGAAATTTATTGCTGTTTTGACTGTTCACAAAGCTTTTTTGTTAGTTTTGCTGTTTAAGTATTTACTGGTATTTTTCACTGTATTTAAGCAATCTGTTCTGTTTGTTCTGGTTTTCTTGCCAAACAGTGTTTTAAATAACTGATCTGTTAACTCTTTAAAACATTCTTTAGAGTCTCCTTGTTGATTTTCCGCTGTTTTAAAGTTCTTTAGTGTCTCAATGCTATTTTTTCTGCTGTTTTAATAATTTTCTAGTGTTTCCAGCTGAAACTATGGTAGCTAGTAACTGTAACATAGTCCAGATACAGGCTTGCTGCTTCTGGAACTGTTGTAGTTTGTTTGTTCTGAGCATGCTTTCTAGGCCATTGTGGATTGGACGGGGCCTATCT
Source organism: Protopterus annectens (assembly GCF_019279795.1). Classification (NCBI taxonomy): domain Eukaryota; kingdom Metazoa; phylum Chordata; order Ceratodontiformes; family Protopteridae; genus Protopterus; species Protopterus annectens. The sequence continues at coordinate 7,772,123 of NC_056729.1, forward strand.
GCACTTTTGTGAGAGAATTGTGCTGATTGGGACCTATCTGGTAAAGGGAGACCTGTCTAGGGCTTGGAATAAGCATCTTCACTGGCCCTTTTGAACTTTTGAATCTTTTTAAATTTTTTTTTTAAAGTTTTTAGCTTCTGGTATTTAGGCCCTGTATTTGAGCAAGATTCTGCTTAATTGCGCATTGCACAGCACTGTGTACTGCTGCATAGTTGTGTGCCAAACCCAGACAGTTCAATTCAAGAAATTTTCCCTAAAATCCAGGCAGAAATATCAATCCACCAAGCTCCTCCATGATCAATTCTGAATAGCCACCCCTAGTGCCAATAGTCTTCAGCCTAGTATTATGGACAGTTGGGCTACCCATGTTTCTCCTACCAACCTTGTTGACTTGGGTCTCTTGACGCAGTGTAGTAGCTGCCTCATGTACACAGACAGCCCTCTCCTAATAACACACTCTAGTACAGAGTGGAAGAGATGTATTTACACCAAGACTTTAGAATCCATGCTCTCTCTCACTCAAAACAGTAACACAGAGAAGGTTGTCAACTCACCCACCACTACATATGCTCATAGTACCCTACTCATACACATACCACTACTCATACACGTAATATGCATCAAACATGTTAATCCACATGCATGGAGGTTCTCTCAAAAAACCTACCAAAACACCAGAGACCTCAAAATTACAAGACTGCTACAGCTAAAACAGTCCCTACAGCACCTATGACACATAGCAATACCAGTGTCTCCCCCACCAAGCCTGTAAAGTGTAACACTCAAAAATCAAATTTTCTTGTCATTGGAGACTCAGTAATGAGACACACAGATGTTCCACTCACCAGGTTGGACAATGAGAAAGTCACAGTCAGCTGCCTGTTTGGTGCCAGGATTCATCAGATTATACATGCACTCAGGCCTCTCAGCAACAACTACAATTATGACTCTATCATACTTCATGTTGGTGTGAATGACCTGAGATGTACCTCAGTGGACTATATGAAGAGAGACATGGTTGAGCTCTCTGAGTACGTGTCCCTGGCAGGTATGTCCCTAGCCTTGGGCAACATACTACCCTCACCTATAATGATGACACACTCTAAAAAAATGGTTGATTTCAATAATTGGCTTGGTTTTTGATGTTATTCAAAATGGATCCAGTTTCTGTCAGCCTGGGAAGCCATGGTCGACAAATCTCGCTGCTTTGTTAGAGACAGTTTGCACCTGGCACCTCTAGGCTTTTGGCTGCTGGTAAAAGCAAAAGATCTTGCCTCCCCCAAAATGCCATTTTTAGGCTAGGTCTTGAAAACATTACATATATAAAATTAACCAAGCAGAACAATATAAGTGTCATGCTGCTAGATGCTAAGAGCTTAAACCAAAAACTGCACTCCTTGGAAGAACTTCTATCACTAGAAGATGTAGATGTCTGTGCAGTCACAGAAGCCTGGTTCAAGGCCTCAGAGAGTACCCCAGCCCTGCAAGGCTACAATGCCTTTCACACCTTTAGACCGCAAAAATGAACATGTGAAAACCAAAGAGGGTGGTGTTTCAGTCTATATTAGAGATAAATTCACCTCCCGTCTAGCTAGACTGGGCAACTCCATGGAGTTACTCCAGGTCCAGGTTATGGTGGGTAAGTCCCCCATTCAAGTCACAGCCAGTAATAGATCCCCCTCCATGAGTCATGACACCCATGAAGCCTACTTGACCAAACTGTTGACAATCCAACTATTTCCAAACACACTGGTTATAGGGGATTCCAATTATCCCACCATCAACTGGGAAACCTACTCTTGCCCTAACTCACTAGCACAAAAGTTCTTTGACTTTGTTAATTCAAATGCCATGGAACAAATTGTCCATACCCTGACAAGTAAAACAAACATTCTCGATCTGGTCCTTACCAACATGTCAAACAGATGCACTGCCACAACTATCGAACCCTCATTAGTTAAAACTGACCATAAATCAGCCACCTTTGAGCTAACACTAAGACTAGAATTGACAAAGGGTGAAATCAGACTAAAAAAGTTCACCAAGGCAAACTATACCATCCTAGGTGAAGGTATAAATGCATTCCAAGTCCCATCCCAAGCTGGAAGTGGTAACTATGCCAAAGCTTACACTAAAGCCCTGTATAGTCACTTGCACAAGTGTATAAACTTGGCCATACCAGAAAGAATAAATGCCAGAGTCCCAAGTAAAAACAACCTGCCATGGTGACATCCAGCATCAACAAAATTTACAATAAATGCAAAAGGTTGCTGTCCAAGAAGAAAGGCAAGGCCCCAACAATAGAAAAGCACCCTCCTTAGACTCAACAGTCAAATAAGACAACTTCTCAAATCCTTCAAGGGCTCCTTTGAGAGAAACTTAGCAAGTACAGCCAAGGATAATTATAAGGACTTTTACAGCTACATATGTAACCTAAAGTGACTAAGACCAAAGCATATGCAGAACTAGTGGCCAACAGTATCACAAACACTGATCCCACAGAGATAGCAAACCTGCTAGCAGATAGGTTTTGTGAAATTGTCACTTCCTTATCCCCTCCTAACTTAAACAAACCTTCCCAGGAACTCCCCCCACCCTATATATCTGAAGAGCAGGTCTGCAAAGCCTTTTCCAAAGCAAAAATCACAGCTTCCATGGGGACCAGACGACATCTCAGGCTGTTTTCTATACAGGCTAAAACATGAACTAGCATCACTACTAAGTACATTTTTTCAATTATAGTTTAACCACAGGCTTTGTTCCTGTGGAATGGAGAACAGAATCAGGTATTCCCCTCCATAAAGGTGACCTAGCAATAGACTCAGGGAATCACAGACCCATAAGCCTGACCAGCCTCATCTATAAGGCCATGGAATGTATCATTATGGACCACATAACTAAAGACGTAGGTTACCTCCAAACCCTGGATCCTACCCAATTTGGCTTTGTGAAGGGCAGAACCTACTTGTTAAATCTGGTGGATTTCTTTGAAAATGTGACCAAGGCCATTGACGAGAAAATCTGTGCACACAGCATACCTCAACCTGCCAAAGGCTTTCAACACAATTCCACATTCAGGCATTGCCAGTAAACTTACCAAACTGAATGTAAACCCCCTTCATTGTAAGATGGGTTACCAAATGGCTCACAAACCAGGCACACACTATCAAAGTGAGCAATTCCACATCAGTCAGCACAGCAGACCTGTTACCAGTGGGATGCCAGAACAGTCTGTGCTGGGCCCCTTACTGTTTGGTATATACTTCTCAGAAGTTTAGGTCAAAACTAAGGGGTTGTGTGCTGAACAATTTTGCAGACAACTGCAAGCTAGGTGCAATCATTAAATCCCTAAATGATGTCAGTATACTCCAGTAGGGTCTCACACAGACCAACAACTGATGTATTAGTCACAGTCTCAAACTGAATGCAAAGAAATGCATCATCTTTCCCTTCTGCATAAACAATGTCCCCTGACACTATCAAATAAGCAACAATAGCATAATAACCCATGAAGTGGTAAGGGACCTGGGATCACAAGTTAACTGTGGCCTTAACTTTGACCACCATGTGTCTAGTAAGAAAAGTTTTCTACGTAGCACACTTGATTAGTATAGGCATCGACTTGAGAGCAAAAGAAGTTATAACCCTGCTATACTTGGAACTTATCCAGCCCATAATTGAGTATAACTCCCCATTTGGCATGTATCATACAAAGCACCTTCAGCAATTATAGAGACCTCAGAGATTTCTAACAAAAAAGATCAAGAGGTTCCAGCATTTGCCTTACACAGACTGGCTAAATTCCCTGTCACTATCTCTGTATTGTATAGACTTCTTAGGGGAGACTTATGCCTGGCCTACAGAGCAATCCAAGACCCAAACCTAATGAACTTGCTGCATATCTGTAAATCAAACAGGGCTAGGGATACCTGTTCCAGGGACCTAAATATGTTCTGCAACTTAAATAAGACATGCTGGATGGATAGATTTATCTCCCAGTGACTGCCACAGCTTTGGAACAGGCTAATAATTCATGTGAAACAGAGCACCTCTATGACACTGTTCAACAGGAACCTGGATGAGTTGATAGGGCATCATAAATTCTTACTAGGGATGGAACCCACAACTCTCCTGGATATGCACAGTCATCACTAAATGCAATCTTGGGTATTGACTAGCATTTCTATGGTATTACATTGGGATGAAATGGCTAGGCTTAAAATTACCTCTTGGTCAATAGCCTAGTAATCTCCTATGACCCTATGATAACAAGTTGTTTATGCCTAGTCAGCACCCATCCTCAAGGGGCAAATACTGTCTTCAAGAGTGCAAAACAAGTTTGGCTAGGGGAGAATTTATGGATGTCCATCCTTTTGTCCCGAAATGTCTCACATTTTGAAAGGCTATTACTCAGTTTAATATGTATAAGTAATTTTTTCAAAAAACATGGCAAGCATTGAGAGATGACATTTTCTCATCAGTGGGTTCTGTGTATTTATTAATGAAGAGTTAGAACCTTTGTAAGGGTGTTTGTGGAAGCATTAATTTTGTGGGTGAAGAAGATGGATGATGGTAGCATCCTTTGTGGCATAAAAAGACAGACTTAGACTGCCACATAAGAATCTGGAAGAGACAGACTACAGGGGATAAAGTTTCATGTCTGTCCTGGTAGTTTAGAGTCCCTAAACCAGTGTTTTTTTTTCTTTTCACCAGTAATCTCTGAGGTCTTTTTAGTTGCATGATGGGGCTAGTAAACAGATGCTAAAAGGAACACTGCATTCTGTAGCTACTCTGATGAGGGCTTTGGATATGATATGTCTTTGGATTTTATTTGGGTCAGATAGAAACATCTCATCGCTACTAATATGGTGGACAAAGGATGTGTAGTTGGTACTGTGAAAGAACCAAGATATCTGATGACTGATTCAATGTGAAAAGTGAGTGCTGTCTGTATTGTATATTGCAGAAAAGCTATGTTCCAAAGACATGCATCTGGAGCATTTCTCCCCGGGCCTCCGCTGAAAACAAAATAAATGTTTGGCAAATGTGGCAGTACTTTTGTTGCATTTAGTTTGATGCCATCAATAATATTCATGTTCTTGTCGGTCTTAGAATATCCCAGTGTGGGAAGCTCAGTGAGCTATACTTACAAGCTTTACAGTCACAAATGGACTGAATTAGCAAAAGGTCTGTGTTTGATGTTTGAAAATTGGAAAAAAAAACATATTGAACAGGAAGTGGTCCAACAGAGCACAACAGTCCCTTTTTTGTTTTTTGAGGTGACTGCTGGTGTGTTCTATCAGACAGCAAATTTGTTATCTACCTCACTATATTAAGGTTATTGTTCAGGTCTATGAGCTTAGTTAAAAAAATCTGTATAAGGGATAGAGTTAAATGCTTTTTGCCAGATATACCTATGGCTGGAAAATATAGCCTCCATCCACAACTTCCTTGACCTTTTTGAAGAAGTTAACTAGATTTTATAGGCATGTTGTGCCCTTGATAAAACCAAAATCATATAAGGCAATAATGTGTCTAATGTCAGTATTTAAGATGTCTGCTATGATGCCTTCCTTGATGTTAAATGTTAATGTTGTTAGGCTGGTGGAACTATATATCTTTTTGAATGTGATGTAGGGCCAACCTTTTGCAGGGGCATCAAAATGGCAGTTTCTCACATTTCAGGAGCATAGTTGTGGAGACGCTTAAGTTAATGAGGTTTAGTAAAAGCTCAGGTAAGTTGTATTTGACACTGTTTATTAGGCAAACAGATGCGTCACTGGGACCATAGTATATTTGACCTTGAAAAGGGTAGTTAAGACTTGCTCTATAGTAATCACTTGAGAGCATATCTCAAGGGATAATCACAGAACTTCAATAACTGTAGCTGATGTGAAGTTAGTGCTAAAATTTCCTGTTTGTATATTATCAATATCCTTAGGGTCAGAGTAGGTAATGTCATTATAAATTAACACAGAGCAGTACTGGAAGTTATTTATTAGGTTTCTAATGTAGTTAAAGAAGGTTGTGTGGTAATCTTTAGTCTCAGCTACTGTTTTAGGTTCACGTTTAGCCTTGACTTTCCCAGTGGAGTTTTTCAGCCCTTTATTGATTGTTGTAATATGATCTATATGTGGGTAAATTGTGAATTCTTGCAGAAATGCAGTATTTTTTTCTTATATTGTAGAGGTTGTTGTGGTGGTTAGACTACCAAGGTAGTTTATTTTTGAATTTCTCCATTTATATTTGCTCCTGATGGGAACTGTTTGGTCTATGCTCTTTAATAAATATAAATAATAGTTTAATATATAGTTAACTGCAGTGGCATTCCTATACCACAGTCTGATTTGATATGGATGATGATCTTGCTTATCATACAGATCTGCTATCCTTGGACATATAGGGCTTAAGGTCAAACAGCTGGGACACTGCAAGGATTAGACCATGCTACTAACCACATCCTATGTAAGTACTGTTTATGTACTCAGCAGTTGGATGTCAGTATGGCAAGATATAATGCTGCCATCAACCAGAAATAGTGCAGGTATGACAGTACCTTTACCATACTGTGTTGTGAGGTTCATACTCTGAGTAATAGACACTGTTCAAGAGCTAGTACTGCCACAGACTACTATGCTGCAACAGCCATGGGCACAGGTTTGCATCCCACAGAGGCTTGCTGCTGTTGGTTTAACACCAATGGCATCACTGGCATTACTGGTTTAAAAGACACTCCACATAGGCCTTTAGGGGACAGCACCCTCTTATGGAATCTCATGACTAAGATAGTGCATGTGTGTGTGTGGGGGGGGGACTAGTCCAGATGGTAATCCATAGAAAACATGAATGTGACATTGCAGATGTGACTAAAGAACAGATGAATATTATCAATGTCTTACAAAATAGTTCTATGTTTTTTTTTATGGTTGATGAAAGACATGAGGGTCCTGACATGATGTATGGGCTGTCTAGGATGAAACTACAGTATTGCAAATGCTCACCTGCTCATTACAGATTTGTCATTTTGATAAGATAATTAAACTGGTATAAGGTTAAATACACAGATTGAATACAACCTTCTAGATAGCCTACTTGAAGATTAGAACTTGCTATGCTCAGACACTGTAACGCTGAAGTATATATGCTACATATTGTCACATATTTTAACAACATTATTGTGAAAAATTAATGCTATACATGCCTATTTAAAGATGTACTGCAACATTGCATCCTGCATCTGCTGTACTCCATCTATTGATGCTGGTCAGCTGATACTAATGGAGGTCATTATATGTCATCTTGATGTTATTCTGGGTACCTAGCCCATTATCTCCCAGTATGATACCATCCTTGTATATGTAAAGTTGTGCAAGATGCAATAATCTGTGAATATATCCCGTGCCTTGGCTGGCAGCTATTGTAGGGTTCTTTTAGAGTAATCCAAACAGCAGAACCTAATATTAAGTTGGACAAAGACACATTCAGTGGTGATGTTACAGTGCCTTCAGTGAGTATGGTCCTATGTCTCCTGCTGTGATGTCTGGAGGAACAGATCCTGGATGAGCAGCACAAGTTCTAGTGTCTAGCACTACCCATTTGTTTATTCATTTTTATTTGTTAACTGGGGTAGAGCACTGATCCACTTGGACTGTTTCCATGCCCAGCCTAGATAATCAGGGATATATCAAATAAAATCAAACAATAGGTAAATATAAATGCAAAACAAGCAAGTAAAGCTTTTAATCTAGTAAGTAAAGTATTGATATTGAGTGACTAGACCACATGTCATCATGACTTTGACCAGGATACACGCAGTACTATTATTTAGCTGTTGTCACATGCCATTTGAACATTTGTTCTGCCCTATCCATGCTAGTTTTCATAAGATGATGCATCACTGGTGTCAAGTGTTCTGATTACAATATGTGTGATGACCACCATACCAAGTATACACGAGAGAATGTTATGTTGGCTATCTGATGCCCAGTTTATACTCAACCCAAACAAAACTAAACTCCTCATCTTCGAACCCACCAAACATACTCAAAACAGCTCTCACTTTAACATCACAGCAAAAGACAACACCACTATCCACCCAACAGATCACACCAAATTGCTAGGAGTTGAAATAGACAACAATCTCAAATTTGACATTCACATATCCATGACCATAAACAAAGTCCACCAAAAACTAGGAGCCTTATACAGAAATAAGCAACTCCTCACCAAAGCAGCTAGGATTTCAGTTGCAAATTCACAATTTATCTCCTCCCTACTTTATGCCTCTCCAGTATATACCAAACTAACGCAATGCGATATAAATAAACTCAAGACCTGCTACAACAAAATCGCCAAATTCGCCACTGGGGCATCCTACCACAGTCACCACTGTCTCTCACTTACTGAACTAGGCTGGCTAGAACTCCCTCACCTCCTTCAATGGTATCAACTCACACTCACCCACAAACTGGTTAACCATCCTCTAAAGTTCCCATCCCTCCAGTATCTACTCCAACCCTATCTCACCACCAGACCACTACGATCCAGCAACAAAAATCAATTACAGGTTACTAGAGCCAATAACACTGCTGGAGAAGCACTATTCTCCAGTGCTATAGCCAAATTATGGAACACCCTCCCCCCACAATAACCTCTCTACCATCATGCACCCACTTCAAAGCTTTACTTAAAGCGCACCTAAAAACATGCTGGCTATGCCCTTATAACTCTCCCCTCTAGCTTCTCCCACTCCATCTACCCTCTACCTCTCTTCCACCCCACAAACTACCTTTGATTACAGCAAGCTCTGATACTTCCATGCCTATCTACTTATTATATGGCAGTAACTTCTTATTGTAACAATTGTTAATATCTGCTATGACTTTGTGGAAAGAACAGATGCTAATTATCTACATCTGTAACTATGTTTGTAATATTTTAATTGCTAGGATTCTTAATCTGTAACTATTTCTGTAATATTTTAATTTGTGGAGCTTTTCTCCCCGGGCCTACACTGAAAATGGACCTGCGTCCAGTCGGACATTCCTGGTCAACAAATGTAAATAAATAAATAAATGCTGAACTTGTATTACACTGTGTGCAACAGATGCATCACTAGTACTTCCTGTGCTTGTAAATGCAGCATCCAAATGGAAGTCCTTGCAAGAGGCATTAAGCAAATGAGAACCTGCCGTACCACCCAGCAATATGATCCCTGTAATATTCCCGAAATATTTCTCAGACATTCTATTCCTGTTATCAGAGCTATAGCTAGGTCGGAGTAAAGGGAGTTTCTGCTTTGAGTCCAATATGTTAGGTGATATCCAGTCGGCAATGCACACCTAGAGTATAATCAATGCATTGCCAGAATTCAGTGAGGACTGCAATTTAGTATTCTAGTCATTTAAATAGTTGTAGCTGTGTTGCTGGCTAAACAAATGAATACATTGTGTAATACTAAAGTGAATTTAAGTGAACCAAAGATAAAAAGTAGTTTTTTTTTTCTGTTCTTTCACTGTGGATGCTTTTTGATTTCCTCCTCACTTTTAGTTTGAGGGACATTCGTATAGGGAATGCCTATGGTACCAGTTTAGCTAGTTACTACACAGCCTGCCATATAAAGGTAATTAAATAATAGTAATCTACAAGATGATTGAGTTTACTGTTGATGCAGAAAGTATTAAAAGTGTTATGCATAATAACTAGAAAGTGCTGTTAAGCAGCACAGTTATTGTTCACTGATCCTGAACTGCCAATGTTGATAATGAAAGGGGGGGCATGATTTGAAAAGTTTGTTAGAAATAGATAGAGAGATGTTCTTCTTCTTTTCCCAGTTAGGGGTCGCCACAGTGGAACTCTGGTCCGCTAATGATTGGCAGTAGATTTTTTATGGTGCCAAGGTGCCAGCTCGATACCCAACCTTCACCGAAGGCACGCCCATTTAAGCATGTCTTTTGAATGCCACTCGACCACAGGCAGGGCATGCAGACTCCACACAGAAGGCGCTTCAGCCGAGAATTGAACAGGAGAACCTCTTGCTGTAAGGCAACAACGCTACCGCTGCACCACCACAGCTTAATAATGAGAAAAGAATACTGACTGTTAAAACTAAAGTAAGTATAGTTCCAGTGGACATGTGTAGATACATGACTGATAGCTTTATGCAGATCCTAAATTGGCATGACTTTTTGGAGAAATTATAGGTCTACAAGTGCTTCCAGATATATAGTTTGTATAGCCAGTTGTGATGCAGACTCAGCTTTACATGTAAAAAAATTGGAAGGAAAAATATTGGAGTAAAAACTCTAACTGATTTATTGTTTTACTGCTTTAATAAAGTGATATTTTCATACTGTGGTCTTGTGAAGCCTTTTACTATTATTAACTAATATTTTGGGTACATACTGTGTTGTCTGTACTTACCCGCGGTGGTGGTGCTGCGCCTCACAGTAAGACACTGTCTGGTTCGATTCTCAGCTAGAGTGTCTTCTGCGTGGAGACATGCATGAATGGGTGTACCTTCGTTGAAGGTTGTGCGTTAGGGCTGGTAACTCGGCATGTAAAAATCAACTGCCAATCATTAGCGGACCGGAGTTCCGCTGTGGCGACCCCTAACCAGGAAAAGCGAAAGACAAAAACAAACTGTGTTGTCTGTACTGTTTTTGTTATATTTTATTTAATTTATATTTACATTATAAGTTTTTATTTTCATCTCTCTCTCTCTCTCTCTCTCTCTGTCTTTTTGTGTGTTGATAAGGATATACAGTTATATACATACACACTGCTGGCAAAGTATGAATCCTTTAATGTATGTTAACAGGTGACAGTAAATGTCTAAATGCCTGAAAACAGAATATGTGCAAATGAGACCTAGATAACTAGAGGGGTACTCATAAATTCACCCTGGTCATGACTGGCATAGACTTCATGATAAAACTGACTCCTGACAGGCTGTACCAGATTGTTGACTACTAGCAGCTTACAATTTGATGCCTGTTTAGCTCCATGACAAAGATGTTGCATGGTGCATGTGATATGTTTACTGCTACTGTGCAGGACAGGAAATATAGGGAGCATATGGACTTAGGACAGTATGCTATTTGGCAACATTACAATCCTACTTCCAGGGGCAGTTCTGTTATCCTTTTTTCATTTATAAGAGGAATGTTTGTCGCTCACTTGGTTTGTGAATTTGTTATGGTAAAAGAGCCTTGTGAGCCACTGTGATCCTTAAAGCTACATTGTCTGGTGGTTTGTGTTTTTGGCAGGGTCATCTTTAAAAAATTGGTCTAAGAGGAGGAGCCAAAGAAAGATTGATTCAAAATATAAATATAATCATCATAATTAATTTGTAAAATAACAGAATATCACGAGTAATAGGTTTACCAGGACACAGCCGTGGAACCAGCTATAACAATGTTCAACAAAGAGTTCTTGGTGATTGAGTGACCCACATAATCTGATTGAGCTCATCTGAGGCATGCTGTACAGAGTTCCACAGAGCCAGTATGTGGTCTCACCATGCACAAGGCAAAGGGTAGGGTGTCAGGTGTGATATCAGCACAATGGTAAGCAAACGATGGACAACTTAGCATAAACCAAACTCTTGCAGTGGGAGCTATCTAGTGAGATATGAAATAATAATCTGCTGCTGGGAAAGGATGCAGAACTTCTGCAGAAAGTTATAAAATATCTACTTACATGCTGTCACTCAACTTTATACAAGAGTCTCCAGAACTAGACTTCTCACTGAGAATTGTTTAATCTGTCTGTGTGACTGCCCCACACAAGAGGTCCTGGATGGTGTTCAATACATTAATGAGTCAGTCTTTAGGGAGCGTAGTATATTAGGAGCTTATGCCAATAGATGAGAAGGACACCTTAATGTGAATGTGAGCTGCCAGAATAACTGTTGTTTAGGCAGACACACCTATGAACTATTCAGAAACTGTGGCCTTCTTGGAGACCGCAAGTGCATTTCTTAATGGTTTATCACCCATTGACTTTAGGCCTACTAGTAGACTTCAACAATCATTTGGTGAATAAAAAAAAACACCTAGAGAGAAATGACTAGGAGAAATGGTTTGGCTTCTCTTAATCTGAGTGCTAAACTGCTGTTGGACTTCAGGGCTAGTTAAGCAGGAGTATTATCCCACTACAACTCATTGGTCAAATTGCTAATGGGATACTGGGGGTAGAACCCAGGACCTCTCTACCACTGAGCTACACCCCTGACAATCTACATCCCTTCATTATTATGGACTGCCCATGATAAACACCATAATCAAACACATGACTATCCACATTATTGGTACCAGTGCATCTTGGACCAAAGGTTTCCCCTATGTTTGGTCAAGGTGCACAATAAAAAGTCATGCTTAATCAAATTTTCATGATCAAAAAGTGTGCCTCAAAAAAATGTTTTTTTTTGCAGGCAGGCAAGCCCCATATGGAAAACTTGGCTCATTACATCTACTAACTTATATAAAACTACTCCAAGGTAGCATTATAGTAAGGAAAACAGGAATAAAAAAAGCACTGAAAGTGCAATACCATGAAATCCAACTAACTGTAGTCAAATTAATTGCAGTTGAAAATCCTTGTGAACAGCCACTTGGACATTCCTCAGTGAAGTTCAGCTTTACCAGGATGAATGCCACTGACCAAGTTTATACTTGTGTTAATCAAACTGAGGCTGCAGGTTTTGGTTATTCAGATGAGGAGGCATCCTGAACAGTCAACTGATAACCACTTTGGGGTGACTGGGACAGAAGGCTGAGGTGGTAGCTCAAGAGACTCAGAAAACCTAAACATATGGTAAGGATGTCTTCAGAACAGCTAGCATATGTTTCTGAGCTGGATGTGTTGTACAACAATGTCCCTAAAGGCTTCTACCATATTTGACCAGCATGGAGTTCGTTGTGAATGCCATAAAAGGCATGGAAGCAGGACCTTTCACTGAAAGATGGTTAATGCTTATCATATCAGTAACCCTGCCACCTGCTGGTGAACACCAGTAGTGAGGGATAGATACTTTACCCAAAGTGTCCAAAGATTATGTAATAAACCTTATCTTATTTCTTAAAAATAATCTCAAGTAGCAAATACCAGTATATGGTTGCATCAATCAAGCTTCTTAAAGGCCATTATTACATGAGTTTAACTCTCAAGTCCTTGAACATTAAGAAGCTAGCCTTCTATGTAATGCAAGTGTGTGTTTTCTTTCTTGATTGATAGGTACACACAGACTGGGGGGGGGGGGCAGCAGCTGCTAAAGCAGAAAATTAAAGTGCAGAAAGAGTTAGGGGATGCCATGGAGAATAACTTTATAAGTAAAGTTAATGAGTTACTCCGGAATGAATGTATTGGCTAACAATGGATATTAATAGTCATTATCTTACATTTTGTTGGTGCAGAGGCAATTAATTAGTTTCTTGATATCTAGCATATGGTGAATTCTATCTGTGAGTTACATTTTGTTTAAAGAATAATTATTTTGTTTTTGATTGTGTGATTTATTTTCAGTTCAAAGTGTGGCTAACAGGTACCCCTTTTCTCTCAGTGGATGCAAACTGGGATATGGGACTGTTTCAAACAGTGCATATGTATGCGTTTCTTGAAAGGTATGTCTTGAAATATTTTTGTTTTACTGATTACTTCATTTTGCCTATAAAAAGAATTCCAATAGAGCTTAATGATTTATTAATGATCTGCCTAACAAAAGACTTGGATTAACTTTTACAAATAAATTTTGTGAATCCAACACCATTTTTAGGCCTAGCTCTTTTGAGGTTAATAGAGAAAGAATAATTTCAGAGTTACATAGAAAACCTGCAAGATGTGTTTGTTATTTACATAACCACATCTGAAATCTTCCCCAATCGTTTTCTTGTTTTCGTTATGGAGAATTGCTTAATATTTGAAGGATATGCCATGATAGATAAGACTTTTTTGAGGATAAGGAGTCTATACTGATGTTTCTAAGTAGAGGGCATAATTATGACGAGTTTATGTGTGCTTATTTGAAGGTACCTACCCAAACTAGAAACAATATACTAAAATAATCTCTCAATAAGGCTAATACTATCTCTACAATTAATAATCCTCAAACTGGTAGGTCGTTACTTTATCTGACTACTGAGTATCATTTATTAACAGAAAAAGTAATAGGGATTGTAAAACATGTTGATCCTTTTTTTACAGAATGAATTTCTCAACCAAAACCTTTGCAAATACATGATTAGTTTAAATTAAAAGAGGCAAGATTATAAGTGGCTTTTTGTTACATAGTCATTTTTTGAGAACTACAGATTGTGTACCTTCTATAGGCAATTCCTGAGAAAGTTTGCTATGGGGATTCTGTAATAACTGATGATACATAATTACATCACTAGAATGGATGAATGCTATTGAGTTATTGAGCTTAAAGTTATTGACCTCTTTTCCAAATCAATTCAAGTTATCATCTATGTGTTGGGGCATTCCTGTGGTCTTGCTTCTACAGAAGAAACTTTCAGTGCATTTCAGGTCAGACTACAGAAATACCTCAGAGATTAAAAATAAGATAACTATTGCACAGCACTTTTATGTCACTTCTTAAGGGGTAGTAGTCTTAAAGCATGCATTCTGGAAACATTCTAAGTGGGCAATGGAGGTGGGAGAAGTAAAAAAAATGGGTTATTCATAGGTTAGTACTAGGCTAATTGCCCTTGTGGGCCATTTTAAGCCTAGCCAGCTACCCCATGTGAGAACCAAACCTACACATTGTGTTTATAAATTAAACACTTTAACCATTATGCCAGCCTCCCACCATTTGTATAAAGAATGCATATATATCGAACTAGGCAAATAGACATTATGGAATCCTTAGTGGGGTCAAATTATTCACAAGAAGACTTAACCTCAACATTTTCATTCGTGACAAAAATAATGGGGAACATGGAGGAATAAGCAATAGGGGAAGGTTAGTGAATAAACTTAGCACTTTTAACCCCCCCTTTACACCCCACCATACAAGTTTTTAAAAAGTATTCATGGAAGATATTTACAGAATATGTATTAATAAAAAACATACCTTTTCCAACCTCACTAAGGAAGAGGAACTATTATTCGATAACCTATGCAATGATAAAACTGTATGTATTATGCAAACTGATACAGGGGTGGCATGGTTTTGTAAGATGCACAGGATTATTCTAAAATTATGTTAGATATTCTGCACAGTGTTGACATATATGCCCCCATTTCCAAAAACAATTCATATAGAGTACTGAAGGGTTGATTTATACTTAGAAGAGCATGTTTTAAATCAACATATCGATGATGAAACCTACCGTTTCTTATTAAATTCCCATCTAACAATACCAACTATTTTCGACATTCCAAAAATTCATAAAGATGTCATCAGACCTCCATTCAGACCAATAGTCTCAGCAACAGGGACCCACTAGCTGTTTTGACAGTCAGGTAGGTACAACATATTTGCAATATAGTGCCACACCTTACAAAGGATACCCGGGATGTTTTTGGTCATTTTAAGAACCATGTCTGGAAGAAAAATGTAATATTCATGACCATAGATGTGACAGACCTTTATATGGTCATTACCAAGACTGAGGGTTTAGAGTATTTTCATGAAAGCTTAATTCAATTGTCCACTGTTTCTACAAGATCAACCTCATTATGGAATTAGTGGCACAAGTTTTGGAACACAATTACATTTATTTTGAGGGGGAATTTTTCCAACAAATCAGTTGTATAGCTATGGGTGCATCTTGTGCTCCCATCTTTGCCAATATGGCATTATTGGGATGGGAAAATCAGTTTATATTTAACAGTAAGTTTACTAATCAGCACCATTTATATCTAAGATTTTAGATATCTTTATCTTATGGGATGGTGAGGCTGAATAGGTCCATTATTTCAGTGAATATTTGAATAATATCACAGAATTTTTGAAATTCACATACTCTTGGAGTACAGACAAAATCATTTATTTAGATACTTTCATCTCCTACACACCTACAAATTTTGAACCCAGCATTGACAGGAAACATACCGTTTGCAATTATTATTTACATTTTACCAGTTTCCGCCCTTTAGGGCAGAAAAAGAGATTAGTGAAAGGGCAAGCTATTAGGGTGGCACTCATGACATCTCAAAAGAAAGATGTGTGGGATGAAATAGTTAAGTTGAAGGAAATGCTTCTGGCTAGAGGGTACACAAGTCACCTCTTGGACAGTTTGCTGTCAGAAGTAAACCACTTTTAGGAACAGGATTAGTAAAACTCCAAATCCAAGTTAAAATAAGGAATAATAAAAGACACTAGTAGTGAAACCTTTTTAAAACCAATTTCTATCTATTTTAATCGGTGGGTCCTGAACCCACTTGTATTTCTAAAACAGCACCTCATTTTAAGAGGTTAATGGAGAACAAACTAATTGTTTTTTTCCAAGACATCTGAAGGTACTATGAGGTGTGGATGCGGTAGACAGTGCACATATATCACAAGGGACCAAACCTTGGTGGTGGGAAATACTATGAAAACTAAAATTATATTTCAAGATGGAAACTGTACCACCAAAGAGTGGTATACCTGGCAACATGTGCAAGATGCACAGCATTCTACATTGGCAAAACTAAAAGTGCCTTTAGGGCACACATTAATGAACATACCTATGACATCACTAACAAAAATCAAAATAGTGCCTTGTTCAGACATTCTATAGAGTGTAATGGTTTTAACAAATTTTTGGTATTTTGGAAAAGATTAAACTGGATCCTAGGGGGATGGGATTGGAAAACACATTTAAAGTTATATGAAATGAAGTGGCAGCTCAGATTGGGAGCCATGACTCCCCTGGGTTGAATGAAAATGTGTCTATTTTACCTGTTTTAAATTTAAGGGCTAACAAAGTATAATTCTATGTGCATTACTGTTTGTGATACTATGGCACTTGTTGATCCTTGGTCAAAAATAATGTGTACAGGAAGAAGATCTAGTAGAGAAGACTAATTAATGCATGTGCGTTTATCTTTTTATTCCTGTTTCTTTAAGGAAAATGTCACTCATTAATTAATTAATTAACAAACAACCAGTGAAATCTTTGTATGCTTGCTGTATATTACTTTTGTGTTGAGATTAATTTATTCTGATGAAGTCTCTTTTATGGGACAAAAGTGCACAATATTTTTAATAATACATAGTTTTTAACCATTTTCAGAACCTCTGTGGCATTAGTTTATTTTGTTTCATGTGTGTGTGTGTGTGTGTGTGTGTGTGTGTGTGTGTGTGTGTGTGTGTGTGTGTGTGTGTGTGTGTGTGTGTGTATATATATATATATATATATATATATAAAGAGAGAGAGAGAGTTCCTCTTTATAATCTCAAAATACTAAATCTCGAATTTCAGTATCCCAAGACCATAAAGTCGAACATTCCAAATCCCGAAAACCCAAAACCACGAAACACGAAATCACGAACATAACCACACCATACACCACGCAACACACACATCATCCAACCCACACAACAAAACAACAAACAAAACACACGTAAACACAAAAACACAAACCAACAAAGCTATACTACATATGAGGTGGGGGGCAACCCCCGCTCTGCACCCCCCATGTGGGGGGCTGCACCCCCCACCCCCTACATATATATATATATATATATATATATATATATATATATATATATATATATATACTAACTCCGAGATCGCACCAAACAGAAAAAGACAGCAAACTCACCACTACACACTCTACAGTACCCTCGCACATACACATCACAAATATATGAACACCATCACTTTCAACACTTAAACATTCATACTTTTACCTACCTACCCTAACCCACAAATACAATTCCAAAAACACTCACATACACTCAAACACATACCTAAAACCCAACAAAATGCCCACTTACCTTACATACCAGCTAAATCCACACACTACACGGTATATCCTGCACATACTACATCCAGCGTCAAATACCGGAACATCATATCCGCAAATTCGCCATTACTGGATTCGTGCTTATGGAGCTTCAGGATTTTATAAATTACACTTTATTGTCTGGAGTTACTGAAATTTGAGATTTCAATATTTTGAGATTATAAAGTGGAATTATATATATATATATATATATATATATATATATATATATACACGTCTACTTCACATGACTGAAAACTCAAAATACTGAATTGTATTGACTGAGACCACAATACCTAATTTTCAAAATACTGAAAACTCATTTGAGTCTCATTATACTGAAAGCTTACAATGCTGATTTTCAAAATACTGAGGTTTTGTGAAGGCGCAGTTTGAAGTTCATGGAAGGGGGTTCAACGTTGTGGCCATCGACATTATGGAGGTAAATCTTATATACATATATATAGATGTTGACAGTATCTACTGCAGTGGAGCAAAGTGCTGCAACTTGTAGGTAAGCCACTGGAAGCACCTACAGCAGTGCTGAAGAGTGCTGCAGATTGTAGGTAAGGTGCTGACAGTACCTACTGCAGTAGTGCAGAGTGCTACAGCTTGCCATGTTTCTGGGACTGGCTCAGAGAGCAGCTACTAACAAATGGCATTTGTCTGTAGCTGATGCTTCCCCTTGCTATTGCTGTATACCTGAGTTCCTCAGTGTACAAAGTAATTCACCTGTTTTATACATCCTTGTATCACTCTGCCATCTTTGACGTCATTTTTTGCAGAATCAGTGTGCTGTATTTACACCATGAACTTCACTTCCATATAGTTATGTAGTCATTTGCATGTACTTCAGACTGTTATTTTTACCCTAGCTCAACTTATAACTTGTGTCTTTCAATTTGCAGTGTCCTGTGCATGTCCACTACTCACAAAATTTCAGGCAGTACTGCATATTATGTATAAGTTCCAGCCTGAATGATTTATAGACTGTGGCTAGTATGCATTTCAATTTGACTTCTAAAAAACCTTTATTCTGCACTTTTATTTGATTGTACTTATCTGAATTACTGCATGCTGTCTTGAGTTGTTTTGTTTATAGGATTATTTTCCATCATTGCATCATATTTGTTTACAATGTGAATAATTTAATCTAATGTAATCCTTCTTTTTTCTATTCTGCCATGGCTGAAAGGGTTTTATGAATAACTGACTTACCAATTTAATAAAAACAAACAAATACAACAAATAAGTAAATAAATAATGAAAGAAGTAAGTAAATAAAAATCCATAACCTCAAACGCTCTCTCTCTCTTCTAGCTAATACACTTTTGTAATATATTCTTTTACTGTGTTCTGTGCATATATGCTTTGTATTAATAATTCCTCACCTCATTCTCTTTGCATGCTTTATAATGTATTTTACATATTACTTGCACCTATAACATTTTATTAGCATTATCTGCTTTCTGTGTTCTTATAAGCATATCCTCAACTGCTGCAATCTTAATATCTAAGTTGTATATTGTATTCATCCAGTATGAATTGCTTACTAACTGCTGCAAGTCATAGCTGAGAAGAATCTTTGAGCTAGTCCACCTATAAGACTAACAAACAAACGCATAATTAAAACAAAATAAATTATAATATGAATTTAAAACACAAATAACATTAATGCGTGGAAATAGCATAAAGGGTATATATTTGTTGGGCCCATTTTAATGTCCTTGCTCATAAAGGCACACTACAGAGTTGAAACAGCTCTGTTATTTGATGCTTTTCTTTATTATTTATTTGCTTATGTGCATATTTTTGGGCTACTCTTCTCTCTATCTCACCATCAAAGCTCATCCCAGCAATTTGGTTAACCCATTCTTTCTCTTTAGGGTGAGAGATCTAAAATCCATGTTTTCTTCAGGGCATTGTTGAAAATATTGGCACTCATACCATCTTCATCATGAAGGATTGTGAATTTTACTTTATAGCACTAGAATTCCCCTGGGCACATTCTCTTAGCCATCAAGTTGGAGGACAAGCAAAGGTTGCCAATCACCCCCAAAGGTAATTTCACCATTAAACCCACTCTGACCTTTGTGACAAGCACTTCCACTGGGGAATCTAAAGTGGACAACACATCCAAGACCACTCCAACCCCTACCCTCCCAGAGAGAGGCAAGCAGACATTGTCTTGTCATTCTCTACTCCCTCTCCCTTCTACTCAAGTGCCAGGGCGATTATCAGGTTGCATTACTGCAGTCAGAACTTTATCTCTTTATATAGTGTGCTTAACAATTTGATACCTTTTTGATATTTACATTACAGTCAGTAATATTTAACAAAGCCAGATGTAGCCCTCGTGATAAGAGCAGGATACTTTGCTCCAGGTGCATCTTCTAGAATTGGAGAGCAGGGATGTATTACCACTACTAGCGGATTAGTAAGCTATCATTGTCAGGTACTTCTCACCACCACTGGAAGGAAGATCATCCACTGCTGCTCCTAGTGGAACAACCTATCCTGGTGGTGTGTTAATCACATGGAAGGGCTTTACTCTATAGCAGAATATACCAAGAGTGATTTAGTAGCCACCAAGGGCTCAACACTCCAGGGGCCCATGCCAGCCACTCACTATCTTTTTTTTTCCTGGTTTATCCAGAAGTCGAATACATTCCTTGTTTCTCCAGTTTTCATGCTATAAATTGTGTTTAGAAGTGCATTTGATAGTACTTTCCTGTCCCCCATATCAGCAGGCAGTATACGTGTCCTCATCATTAGAATGATGACCTGGAAAATCAGTGAATAGTTCTACCCTCCCTACACCAACTCTGGATTACCAGAGGCAATGAATGCTCAGACACCTAGGAAATTTAAGGAACAGATTCGGGGTCTTGAGGCTCAGTATGCAGCATTTTTCCTGTGGGAGGAGAAATGTGTATGTGGTTTGGCTGCTGTTCATTTCATTAAAGCTTGCTTCAGAGTTCCTTTCCTCAGATTCCGTGGCTTGTGCCTTCCTAAACAGTTTAATTTGCCACTGTGGCTGAATGCTGGCAGTGGTAAATAAAAGTGCTAAATCTCTAGACTTCACAGCTATAACTGGTTTGGCAGAATGAGTCCCTGGCTTTCCCTTAAATATTTAGTATGTTCCTCATAAACATTGTACTATTCTAACAAATTATTGATGACTGTGGTATATAAATAATGACATACATTTGAGTTTTAGACCGCATCTCTTTCAGAAAATGCAAGTTAATCAGAAGCTCTCATTCTAGCAAATTTCCAGGTGCCTTTCTGTGTTGTTTCTAGGTACATAAGCCTCATATTTATCACTTATTATTTTTTTGTCCTTGATTCTTGCAGAAACAGATTGAGAGATTTATTTTTATCATGATCAGATGAAGAAGCCTGCAAAACAAAGTTGCAGTGTCTGCTAAGAAGAGGTAGGGACTGTCTGTAGATAAAAGTAACATACCATCTTAGTTGTTCTGTTGAAGCAGTCTGTCATTGTAGGACTAGTGTGCATATATGCAAAATACATTAGAAAAAGTACTTACTATGGTCTTAGAAAATGCATGATAATGCAAAAACTGTTATTCAAGCAATGTTCTAGTTATGTAAGAGCAATAAATAAAATATGTGCTTGATTTTAGGCCTTTATCCATCACTATAATTGGGCTTTGTCTTCTATTCTTGGACTAAAATGTTGAGAGGTGTTTTTTTTATTTTAACCATATGAAGAGTACAAAGCCAAGTGGCTATAACTGATGGGTGGTATGGGGTTGTCGATGAAAGTGACTTGTCCTTTTGCTTGCAGAGTTTAAACACTCTGACATTGCTGTACTAGTCTTTATTTGTGTGAAATAATTTAATCTGGGTCAGACAATGTATATTAATAAAGAAACTCTTATTCTTGCACCTTTCTAAATATTAAAGAGCCATACTTAAAACCTATCCCTGATTTTGAACCTTTGTCCATCACTGTTTTGCTCCTGGCTTTTTCTCTGATTCTTGCACTAATAGGTTGAGTGTTGGTGGTGTTTTATCACAATCAAATGAGGTGTACAAAGCAAAGTGGCTATAACTGCTGGGAGGGAGAGGGTGCAGTTTACAAATGAAATTACTTACCCCCTAGATATTTGCTCAGTTTAAGCAGTCTTGCTTCACAGGATGAGTGTCCATTTGCATGCAAATACATTGCAAAAATAATTTTCTATGGCTACTGTTTGTGTGTAAAAAAGCTAAAATTACATAGCTCTCTTTTGTCCCTAATTCTGCAGAATGTCCCTGATAGTGTCTAATATTTTTTTGTTTGCTACTCATAAAATGTGTGCTTTTCAGGCAAATCTCGAGGACTGCCATAAATAAATAATACATTTGAGTGTCACATTTATATCTCTCAGAAAACGCATGGTAATGTAAACATTCCTGTTCTAGCAACTTTCTAGGTATATAAGAATACTATTTAAAATCTGCCCTGATTTGGGTGTTTTGCCCTTTATTGTTTGTTGTATAAAATACATTGGAATACTTGACTACTGCTATTTTTTGTTTGTGTGAAACAAACTTGAAATCCATTACTGTGTCTATAATCATTTATTTACTATATCACAGACAGACATCTAAAGTGCAAAAAGTCAACAAAGAGGCTATAGCTGCTGCAAATGGGGCTGTCTGTGGATGATACTGACTAACACCTCTGGTCATTATCAGGTTATCTAAACTTGTATAAAGCAAATTGGAATATTTTACTGCAGTCACAATTTTTAACCATAATCAGATATCTGAGCTGCATATAGCATAGTGGCTGTAAGTGCTGGGTATGGAGATTGGTAGACTATAATGCTAGCAGTCTGAATATTCTTTTGTAATTGAAATATTATGAAATGG
Organism: Protopterus annectens; assembly: GCF_019279795.1. Lineage (NCBI taxonomy): Eukaryota > Metazoa > Chordata > Ceratodontiformes > Protopteridae > Protopterus > Protopterus annectens. Next base: position 7,794,944 of record NC_056729.1, read on the forward strand.
TTAACTTTTGATAATTGATTACTAGATTTTGTTTCACTTCTTGCTAGAAAAATACTACTCAAATTTAAACCAAACACATAGAATGTTTGTTTTATAAAACAAATATACATCTAGTAGGTAAGTATACATTTATAACAATCAGCAATGTGAATGTAAAAACATGTTCATTTATGTGTGGTCCAAAAAATGTGCATGGGGAAATTATGGTTTTATAAATGTCCAGGGCCCAAGATACGGCTAATCCACCAATGGCTATAGTACTGGCTGAGGCAAAATCCATCAGA